>NC_056740.1:65273461-65308461 GCF_019279795.1 Protopterus annectens | reverse complement strand
TCAAAAGACCAGTGTAGCTATGGGGTCACCCTGTGGGGCAAGTTATGCCAACTTGGTAATGGCCTCATGGGAACAAGAATTTATCTTTTGTAAACAAGAAGTGAAATAGTACATCCAGTTCTACACACGGTTTTTGGACGATATTTTTATCATTTTTGAAGGAAATAAGGAAGCAGCTAGTAAACTAGTAGATTATCTTGACAACACTACAGATTTCCTTTCCTTTACTTATGTATTTGAAATAACCAGGATTTCATACTTGGATGTGGATCTTAGTAAAGATATGGAAAGGAACGCATATGTAGCGAAAATTTATAGAAAGGCTACATATTCAAACTCTTTATTACATTTTAGCAGTTGCCATCCATGGCACCAAAAGAAATCAGTGGTGAAGGGCCAACTTGTGAGAGCTGCCCATATGGTCACGTTGGACCAGGATTTCATGGAAGAATGTAATAATTTGAGGTCAATGTTTGTCAGGAAAGGTTACCCAGTAGACTTTTTTGAGTGTCTACTGGAAGAAGTAAAATACAAGAGAGAACAGGGGTTGTATAAACCCATTTTATCCATTGGTTTACAAAGTGTTACAATAAGTGACAGTGAATTACAACAAAAAGAAGTATGGAATTTAAGTTTAATAACACCTTATAGTAGTAATGCAAGGGAAATAATGTCAATTTTGAACAAAAATTGGGAAATAATTAGGAGAGATCCTCACCTTTCTTACAAGGTCAAAAGCAAACCCCGGATTATTTATAAGAGGGGGACTAATTTAAAGGAATTATTACAGCATAAAAAAAACACCCCACAGTGGAAGTGTGGCATGTACAAATGCGAAATGTGTAACTACTGTAAATATATGAGTACAGGACAAGACATTGAAGTTAAAAATATCAGTTTTAAAATCAAATTGAAGTACACTTGTCAGTCCAAGTTTGTGGTTTATGTAGCTCAGTGTCAATGCTGTGCAGCGTTTTACATAGGTAAAACGGATAGAAGGTTAAAAGAATGAGTATACGAACATCTATATAAAATAAAGACACTTAACAGAGAAAATGCACTGGCTAGACACATTATTTCCTATCCACAACATTCATTTTTGTTCAAAGCAATTGATTCAGTTGTTGATGATAGTCGGGCGGGCCCACTTACTTGAGCAACTCGAGTTACGTTGGCAAATACGCACTGGGGCAATGTTTTACCCGGGTTTGAATGAGACAATATCTTTAAACAGTATACTGAAGTTGAAAAATCTTAAACGTTAATGTGTGTATGCGTTTTTATAAAATGCATTCCTATTTGTGATATCTGACTTCTTTTGACTCGGATATGTAAGTTTCTGGCTTCTTAGTTAACTAAGAAATATTTTATTTTGAGAGTTAACACAATAATTTGAGATATAGTATTGTTAGTATATGTATGTTTGTATATATATATTTCTATTACCATCACAGGTAAAAATTCTGAAGGAAGGGAAAGGTCGAGATGTTCTAAAAAATTGTCAGTCATATTTGTTTTTATAACATGTTTTAAGTAGCAATAATGTGGATGTGCCTTTAAGACACAAGATTTTAATTAGAAGTGTCATGTGACCAAAAGGGTGTGTATATATTGTTTGTGTTGAAGTTTGTTCAGTTCCTGATGAAGTCTTGCCATATGTGCAAGACGAAAAGCGCTTCATTAAACTGAAAGAGAATTAAACTGAGAGAGAATTTGTTTTGGTGTTTCCAAGCTGTATTTTTGTTTTTCACATGTTTAAGCCCTGTTAGCTTCGCTTAGCACCACTTACTCCTGCACTAATTTTCTTTAAAGAAAAGAAAAAAGGTTGATAGGAAAGTGGTGAAATGGGGGCAAGCAGAGGGTAAAACATTATGAAAAGTAGCTAGGGATGTGCAGGACAGGTGTAGGAAAGGAACATAGCTCTACATTTCTTCAGCAGCAACAGCTGTGAATTAAATGTGTAGAATCTGGAATTTACAGCCTCACACCCCACAGGGAGTGGTGTTGGCGACAGACATTTGCAGCGTAATCTGTAGGTTGATTGATTAGTTTCACTGTACATGGGGGCAAAATGTAGAGCTATGTGTGGGGCAATGTTATTTTTGTAGGACAGGTGCCCTTTTTTTAAGGTGAGAGTGGGCTGTTGGGAAAGGACTGTAGGTATGTTTGGTGAGGCAGGTTGGGTGGGGTAGGTTGCATTTACAGACAGATAAGACAAACAAGACAGACAAGATAGCAAACAAGGGTAGTATATGACACATGAGGGGGGTAAGCACCTTTGATGGGGAGGGTGGTTGGGAATCAAAAGCCCATGAGCCCCCAAATGGATATAGTGGGGCTGAGGTCCCCATCCATGGGCAGTCACCACTGCTCCTTCATGGCCCCAAAGGTGGCTGTGCTGGGGGCTGGAAAGGAGGGGAGGCCTGCCCCTTGAGGTCTTCCAGGCAGCCCTCAATCTGGCACAGCTGCCCACCCAACTCTGCTAGGATGGCGCTGCGCAACTGTTTATGCTTCTTTTTTCCACAACAGTACTGCTCAATACTCTATGGGTCTGCCCTCGCTTTACATCTGCCTATGGCCCATAGCTTCTGTAGCACAAACATACCTATTAAACTGTCAGCCTGGAATGGTATGAGGCAAACTGTGACAACTCTGTGTACATGACTAGGTGGGACATGTCAAGGTTATATATCTGGCACAGGAGGGGTACCCTTAACTGCTGTTATGTGAGTGTGCTACTGGCATACTTCAACTGTTTTCCTATCTGTGTCCAGGGTTATTGGCAGCAGTGACCACTAGCCATAACAGCGTGACACTTGAGAGACATGTATTGGGAAGAGTGCATGTTGTATGTACCTATCCTGCTGTTATTTGCAGGCATGTGGTGGGACAGTTGAACAGTTCTACACAGTTTATTAGTATACCCTTCATACAGCTACTACCAACATTTCCTTATCTGTAATACCTGTGGAGAAAATATCTGTTATCACTGCCTGACTGTTTTTACATTTATTCCTGGTTCCTTGTGTGTAGATATGCATACATCTTAGTATCACTCACTGGATTCAAACTGTATCAGGGTCTGCAAAATTGACAACTAAAATATTTCTCACCACACTGAGCTACTGGAAACTGCTGTTTTTTGTTTCACTGGTTTCTCCCTAATAGTCTCTTGCTTAGATAGTCTGAACTTGTAATCCTGTGATGCATGCATGACAGATAGTTATTGTACTGCACATTAATACTTTGGATTACTACAATCTGGAAAGCAAAGGTTAACACCAAGCAATTCTGGATGGAACACACTTTTAAACTTTGCACATTACTATTCAGGGTTCAGAGCTTAGTGCAGTATATATATTTCACATTTCAGTTGTATCTTGTTTTACAACTCCACCATCTACAGTTTTTCTTAACAGCTGGTTCACAGAATGACCTCAGTTAATGTATGCTGTCACAGCCATATTTGCTGTGAAGAACCTATACTCATTCTATATGTCTACAACAACATACCAGAATAAACACAACAGTTTTTTGTAGGGATCTTTATTACACATCAATATTAGTCGGTCAAACTTTTTTATTTATTCAGTTCACACAGTAACAGTATACCTACTAGCAGTAAGCAATGTACTCCTTCTTAGCTATTTGAACAACATACTGCAAAATAGATTTGTACTCACCAGCCTGTTGGCGCAGCCTCAGCAGTCTGTCGGCATGGGGCTTCTGCATTACTAGCCCTCACTGCTGCAGCTGTAGGGGAGAAAAACAAACATTATGCATATCTGTCTATCACATTATCAGGCTAGTATTTGCTACAAACTACTTGACAATGATACTTACTCACTACTGGAGCATTCCGTGCCCATGCATCTTGGATCCACTGGGTCAAGGGTGACCCTTTCGCTGCTTTAGGTCAGCATAGTGGTGCCATACCTGCTCACCAATCCAGGGATGCCAGCAGCACTGGTGAGATCATGTACAAGATGATCCCAGGCCTCTGCTTTGTATCGTGAGCCCTGATACTGGCCCTGCAGCAGTCTCTCCCCATGGTTTTCTACAAGGAGACCAGCCATGACCCTGGACTGCTGAATGCTCTGGCACTGCACCCGAAAGTGCACTCCTTCACCTACACCAGCCATAGCACCTGCACAGATGAATTATAACAGATTCTGTCTGTATTCCCACCTGCACCATTTAAATAAGGTGATATTCCTACCCTTTGCCATCACTGGACCATTTTGAACATGCTAAGCTCCACTAAGCAGTGTGCACATCTGCTAAGCTGAGTTGAACAGTGCTTAAAAGGGTAATTGCTGAGCATTGCTTAACAGTGCGCAAATCTGCTTAGCTGAGCTACCTGCTGCTTAGCATTCATGTCTATGTGATGCTTAAACACGGTAAACATAGCTAAGCATTGCTCACCATTGCTCACTTTTCATTTTTATAAAATATCAGAATAATTACTTAATTTACTCAGTGTATATGATTTACTTTACATGACATCCCTCTATGTGCTTTCATTACATTAGCAAGGGGTCACTTGTGTATACATGGGTGGTTTCACATGTTATATGCACTCACACTTCCATTTTACACCAGCTATGCTACCCTGTTGAGAAAATCCAGTTGCTACATAATTTAAGTTGAAAATAATAATTTTAACACTGCTTTCCCATATAAAAATAACTTGCCTGTCTTAGTACTCAAACCATGAACACCTGCATGTAAAGCCAGGACTCTAACTGCTACACTATCACAGTTTAGGAATTTCAGCTGTATACTTTATTTATCTGCTATGGGACGTTTAAGCAATGCTAAGCAGAGGGCCATAATGTGCACACCTGCTCAACTACTGTTAAACATTCCTTAGTATGGAAAAAAAATTATTATACTATTTCTGGCCTTCCGCAGCTTTCTTGCTGTAGAAGGTAGATAGGTATGTGAGACAGGCATCTGGGCATTCTGCATAAACCTGTTGAGCAGATGGATATGGCCATATGACACTTTCAGATGGCAGACATTTCTATTTCAGTCTTCATACCCTGCAGGAAGTCCGTGCTACTGCAAACCTATAATTCCATCAGCTTTCAGGTTTGTCAGTGCACTTTTTAGGACATTTCCCTATTTTTCTGCCTTTGTACCCACACTATTTATGGCTTTGTACTGCTTTATTGCTCCAGGAGGGTGAAACGTATGTGAGGCGGGCATCTGGACATTCTGCAGACACCTGTACAGTTAATGGTTATGGCCCTATGGCACTTTAACAATGCAGGGGATGTGTGACCGAACCTGTCATACACCCCCTGCATTTCCTTACACATCTACAGGCTGTTTCAGTGTCCGCAGACACTGACAGCACTTGCAAATTGCCGTACGGCACTTTTGCAATGCAGGGGGTGTGTGACAGAACCTGTCACACACCCCCTGTATAGTTTCTTGCTCCCCTAGCTATTTCAGTGTCCGCGGACACTGAAATAATGATTTTAATTTAATTTCAGTGTCCGTGGACAGTGAAATACTTTTGAAAGTGCTGTATGGCACTTTCTGAGTGCAGGGGGCGTGTTCGTAGTCTGCTCACTACTTAAACACGCTCCCTGCACTTGTTCACAATTCGTGTCTGTTTAGCCTTAACAGCACCGTGCCTTCATGAATATGCAAGGCGTGCTGCTGTGGCTACACAGAAATGAACCACTCCATGCAGGAATAGCACTATTCCTGCATAGAGTTTATTGAATCCCAGGGAACCTCATTAAAATATGTATTTTTATGAAGGAAGTCCAGGCCAATAGATATACACATAGGAAAAGCGTGCATTCTCATCATAGATTTAAGGGCATTGTTAAAAGTCAACTGTTAAGGGTCAGTCCGGCTAACACTAGTGAAGAAAAGTGTTTGGAAGAGAGAAATGATATGTTGCAGGAGTTCAGGCAGAGAGGTTATGATGACCGTCTCCTGAATGAACTTTTGGGGGAAGTTATGGAGGACAGACAGAGAAAGGAATACCTACAGTGGATATAAAAAGTGTACACACCCCTGTTAAAATGCCAGGATTTTTGTGATATAATAAAATGATGCCACAATAAATCATTTCATTTCAAAACTTTTCCCACCTTTAATGTGACCTATAACCTGTACAATTCAATTGAAAAACAAACAAATCTGTTATGGAGAAAAAATATAAAAAATAAAAAACCTACAATGCGCTGGTGGCATAACTGTGCACACCCTTAAACTAATATTTAGTTGTGTGTGCACACCCTTAAACTAATACTTTGTTGAAGCATGAAGCACCTTTTGATTTAATTACAACATTCAGTCTTCTTGGGTACACACCTGCCATCAATTAAAGAGACTCTGATTAACCCTAAATAAAGTTCAGCTGTCCTAGTAGGATTTTCCTGACATTTACTCAGTTACCTACTACAGCAAAAGCCATGGTTCACAGAGAGCTAACAAAGCATCAAAGGGATCTCATTGTTGAAAGGTATCAGTCAGAAGGGTACAAAAAAAATTCTACAGCATTGGCTATACCATGGAACACAGTTAAGACAGTCATCAAAAAGTGGAGGAAATATGGGCAACAGTGACGTTGAAAAGAACTGGACATCTCTACAAAACTGATGTAAGGACAAGACAGAAACTGGTCAGGGAGACTGCTAAGAGACCTACAGCAACACTGAAGGAGCTGCAGGAATGTCTGGCAAGTACTGGTTGTGTACTACATGTGACAACAATTTCACATATTCTCCATATGTCTGGACTATGGGGCAGGGTTGCAAGATGGAAGCCTTTTCTTACACAGAAAAACATCCAGGCCCAGCTAAAATCTGCAAAACAATACATCAAGTCTTTCAAAAGCATGTGGGAAAATGTACTATGGTCTGATAAGACCAAGGTTGAACTTTTTGGCCACAATTCCAAAAGGTACATTTTGCATCACCAAAAGAACACCATCTGCATAATCTATTTTGTTAGAAAGTACTTTTAGATTTAAATGATATCGGAAACTGACACTCAACTAAATGGAATACTTAAGCAGAATACATAACTAAACTTGAGTTAAACTTATACTTAAAGGAAATAATGCATACAGCACGGTGGTAAACAGAAACAAAAGCCACATTAATTAATGTAACAAAGAATGGGAATGGTAAAGACACTGAAGAGGAGGGAATGGTAAAGACACTGAAGAGGAGGGAATGGTAAAGACACTAAAGGGGAGGGAATGGTAAAGACACTGAAGAGGAGGGAATGGTAAAGACACTGAAGAGGAGGGAATGGTAAAGACACTGAAGAGGAGGGAATGCTAAACACACTGAAGAGGAGGGAATGGTAAAGACACTGAAGAGGAGGGAATGGTAAAGACACTGAAGAGGAGGGAATGGTAAAGACACTGAAGAGGAGGGAATGGTAAAGACACTGAAGAGGAAAAGAAGCCACAGTACAATTTGAATTAATACATACAGGTATGCATGGCTATTAACTGACACATGCAAGTCACAAATAAAAATGAAATAAAAAGATAAAAAGAAAAACGAGTATCACTAGAGCACTACAAAATGAAAAGGAAATGAATGGAAGACTTCTTTCAGTAAAGTAAAGTTGGATTAAGAAACATGTACGACTGAGAAAGAAAAATAAAGAAAGTATCACTACAGCAGTATAGAACACAACTGAAATAAAGGCAAGACTGCTTTTAGTTAAGTAAATGGTGCTTATGCAGGAGTGAGAATCTGAAAACAAAGTACTGCACTACAGAAGATCGCACACCTTCAACAAGCTGGTTTTGAATATGTTCGAATGCCATTTGCGGTATTAATTCTGATTCTGACATTCAACATTTTGATAGTAAACCATACACACACACACACACACGCACGCAGGCACGCATGCACACACACACACACGCACACACACACGCAGGCACGCATGCACACACACACACACACACACACACACACACACGCAGGCATGCATGCACACACACACACACACACGCAGGCACACATGCACACACACACACACACACACACACACACACACACACACACACACACACACACACACACACACACACACACACACACATCATGTCTTGGAAACACTACAGACTGAAATGGACTGTACCATAAAAGTGATATTTTTTTCAGTAGTTAAAGCGATGTTGATTTTTTTCCAGTCATTACTGTTATATATGAATGCTCCTGAGCAAGGTATCTCTGAGAATATGATTGTCTGTACAATGGATGCCTTGCCTGTAAATCTGCAGCAGAGATGTTTCACATAAATAATATCTCTAGTGGAAGCTGTAACAGAGATTCTGATTAGTTGCGGAAATCATTCTGTATCTCTCTGTTGTATACTGTGCTATAAGTAACCAATGTATATTGAATTTGATCTTGAATTGTAGCAAGGTCAGAACCCAGAAATATGCTTCAGAAGAAAACAGTTGATAATTTTATGGCACGCTTATTCAAATGAATAATCCATGTTGAAATATGAATGAGACATGGCCATAATACAAACAGTACAAACACCCCTCAACAAAAAAATTGTAAAGACATACACTGCTTGTGCTGGAACTAAGTTAAACCACAGTTGGTAAGATGTGGATTTTTGAAAAACTTTGTGTCAAATGCAAGGAAATTCATTTTTGAAGCCAATAAACATCAAAAGCAACAAAAGAATTCCTTTCTAACTACTGTGTTTGGTACACTATAATTAAAAATGCTTTGAATTGTCCCAGTCATGACATATAATCCATGAGTTTTCTCTCTGTGTTTTAGCTGTCCTGAGAAATGAAGTTGATGATTGCCATAAGAATGGAACATAATAATACAGGAGAAGGGGAAATCTAAAAGAATCTTAGTGCCTGGGAATGTGAGGACAAAACTAGCGATAAAGCAACATCTGTACTCTCATAACAGACTAGGTAGATGGTGTGGACTCAGTGGGTCAAGTGGATCTTTTCCTCTTAATAACCATATAAAGTGTATTTAGGCTTTAACTTAATCTCTTAGATTGCATTGCAAAATTTATGCATGGTCTCTTCCCTATAGTCTGCTTTTTTCTTTTAAGAACACTGAACTGTAACATTTTTCTATGATAAACTGAGATAAAGACCCAGTTTAAAAATGCATTATTCGTAGGCAGACTACATTCAAAGATATTCATTTTAAATTAGAAAATGTATATGATCTGTTACCAGAAAAGCAGTTCCATATAGTTTGAAATATATCACTTTTTAAATGAGGCCAGAAGGTCACACTATTAATGCTCATCATCTAATGGTTTCAAGCACATAAAATACACAAAGCCACACTTTTCAGACTAAATATTAATGCAGACCGCCTAAGATTCAGCCGTGAGAATTACATCAAACAGCAATCGAAAATATTTCATCGAACACTTCATGCATAAAGAGGTTCTTATTTTAATAATATAATAATAATAAACAGTCTACCACAATATAACAATCCATTGCTGAGCCTCATGTTTACAACAGATTACTTATGAGGCAGGGATTTAAGTTATTTGAGTTAATCTCTGACAAAGTGGCTCTGCTGGGTATTTTATAGCAGATACTGAGAATATCAATATATTATTCCACAAAAAGCTCTAAAACACATTTGTTCACTTAGCACAAATGATTTTATAATTCCTAATACATAATTTAAAAAAATGCTGGCTTGCTTTAAAGAGGACTGTCTTAAGTTCAGACTGATATGAAATAATGCAAATACATGACAAATGGCAGATGAACATCAGAGAACAGTCCAAACCACAGAGACCACAGTGGTATTGCTGGGACATCCCAAATAGAGATTTAAGTTATTAAAGATACTTGCTATGTAAAGAGTGGCCTTGCACTGTGGTGAAAACTGCTGTAATGATATATATCATGCTAATATACCAGGCTAATCCATACCAAGAGAATTTGTCAGGGTACAGCTATGTATAAACAGTTTCTCCCCTGAAAGCTTCCAAACCCGTATACATTTTCCTTACAAAACTTACAACTGCAAAAGAAAAAACAAAACGTACCTCTGATTGTCTACTGTAAGAAATGTTAATCACTAGCATGATGTCCTGTTGTGTGTGTATATGCTACATGTATGTTTGTTAATCACCAGCGTGTTGTCCTGATGTGTATATAGGAAAAAGGCTAGCTGGTAAAATATAGTAACTTCTGCACAGCTCGAACAGAGTATAACACACATATAGCCAACACTAGTGTTCCACCAAAATTCAGGCTTAATCCACTCGTAATGATAAAAACAAATCTTTTATTGAAAATAAGGTTTAGCACTTTCATCTGTTAAAAATCAGACTTCCTCAGAACCAAAATGGAGTACTTCCAGTTCACATTTAAATAACCTTTTTGGCGCCAAAAATTCAAAAGGAAATGGAGTTCTTAAAGAGACATAGTCATAATAACTCCATATATACATACTACTGTGCTAAAAACAGCTAAGCATTTCGACAGATCCAGTGTGCTGATATAAAAATGACAATATAAATATAATGACAATGTAAATAAATAAAAATTAATTGTGGTAAATAAAAAAATGGTAAATAAAATAAAATCCACTCTGCACATACTAACTTCATCTTGAAACATACTCCAAATATATATAATAGTGAAATGGTAAAACTTGCATGACTAGTGCTCATAAATTTTAACAAGTCAACAAGAATTAAAATACAATGGCAACATCCATGATATATCTATGCCATGATTAAAAATGGTTTAATACTTATATATTCATTTATGCCAGGTGACCTAATGGCATCTGTCAAAATTTGCCACTTACTTTCTTTCATGGCTAAAAGTGCTTTCCAATTTCCCCCATAAGTAAATACTTCTACGTGATCTATAATGGCAAATTTAAAACCATGTGATTCACCATATATGGATATGTGTTTATAAAGTGCATTGTTATTGTCTTTAATCTTTATCTTATAAATATGTTCATATACTCGTTTCCTAAGGGCTCTCTATACTGCCTATATAGAATGCGCTGCAGGCATAACATGTAGCAATATATACGACTTGTTTGGTGCTACAGTTTCCTGCTTTGCATTTAATATTAGCCTTATTGATATCTCCTAACTTAATATTGCCTACCTCATTTATGGCATAACATTGTTTGCAGGTACCGCATTTTCTAGTTCCCATCGAGAGCTTTGTATTATGTACAGTTTTTTGTTTAGAAGCTTTCTCCAATAGTTTTTTAATGTTGGATGCTGCTTTATATACAAAGCTCGGATAATTGCCCAAAATGGAAGCTGTATCATCATTTACTGTTATTAAATTCCAATGCTGTCTTAAAATATCTCTAATATACTTCATGTAAGAAGTATACATCAAGACGCAAACTCGATTACAACACATACCTACATCATCATATCCCTTCTTTCTATTATGAATCTTCATAAAATCTAATGACTTGCCCAATAAAGGTGGAAATTTTTTACCCCATTCATTCTTCACATAGTTGGAAACTTGTGATAATAGGGCTGAGGGGTATCCTCGATTACTAAACATATTACTTATTTGGTCAACTTCCCTATTCATAATTTCTCTAGTAGATGACATACGAGCTGCCCTAATACATTGTCCTTTGTAAACATTTTTGAATATATGGGGAGGGTGATAACTATTAAATTCAATATAGTCATTTGAAAAGGTTTCCTTCCTATGAATTTGTGAAATAAATCCCTTATCAGAATGGCTAATATATGTGTCCAAATATGCTATGCCACTCTCACTGATGTTATGAGTGAATTTTAAAAAATTCGTTGTACTATTAATAAATTCCATAAAAGAATTAATCTCATCTTTTGAACCCTTCCATAAGATGAATAAATCATCCAAATATCGTGTATAATATGCTATATTGGAATAAAATTGGCTCTTGAACACATATTCTGTTTCCCATTCCAACATGACTAGACTGGCAAAAACGGGGGCACAAGAGGCCCCCATGGCCACACCTTTGCATTGCCTAAAATATTCACCTTGAAAATGTATATAATTATGGTCCAAAACTAGTCCCATAATATCTACCATAAGGCATATGCGGTCCCAGTCCATGTTTGAAAACTTTCTGAGACTATTACTGAAATACTCTAAACCTATATCCTTAGGGATACATGAAAAAAGATTCACTACGTCTATGGTAATGAAAATGAGATCCTTATTCCATATGTCTGATGTAAGCTGACTAAGAAACGTCCAAGAACCCTTTATTAAGTGAGTGATTTTTTCATAAATAGGCTTTACCCATCTATCAATGGCAACTCCTAAAGGATATGTTTTGGATCTTGAACCAGAAACTATAGGCCTAAAAGGAAGCTGGGTGATACACTTGTGTACTTTGGGAATTCCTATAATAGTAGCTAGAGTCGGATATTCAACTTTTAAATATTGGTAGATCTCACTGGTAATTCTATGATCAATAAAATATAACCACAATGCCTTCTTTAGCTATGTCAAAAATCTAGGTGGTAACTCTCAGATATGCTCTGAGCTAGTGCAAAATGGCAAAAAAATACACTGAACCAACTGACATTGCCAACATCCTGGCTGACAAGTTCATTGCAAACTTTACCCCCACCCCCACCCCCAAAAGGGCCAGTGTCCATCCCAGAAGAATGCAGAGCCCCAGACATCACGGACATGCAGGTAAAAACAGCCCTCTCCAAAGCTAAGAACACAGCATCAATGGGACCGGATGGTGTCCCAGGCTGTGTCTTACATGAACTCCAAAAGGAACTAAACCCTCACCTAAATTCACTGTTCAGACTCAGCCTTACCACAGGCTATGTACCCAAAGAATGGCATACAGCAACAGTCATCCCACTCCACAAAGGTGGTTCCACAACAGAACCAGGGAACTATCGTCCTATAAGCCTGACTAGCCTGGTCTGCAAAATTATGGAGTGAATCATCATGGAACTCATAAACAAAGACATTGGGAACATCCAGACACTAGACCCTACCCAATTCGGTTTTGTTAAAGGCCGATCCTGCCTCCTAAATCTAGTTGACTTCTTTGAAACAGTTACCAAGGCCATAGATGAAGGAAAGGTAGTCCACACAGCCTACATGGACCTCGCTAAGGCCTTCGACACCATTCCACACTTTGGCATCATAGATAAGCTCACCAGCTTGAACATTAACCCCTGTGTCATGAGATGGGTGGCCAACTGGCTCACAGATAGAACACACATGGTCAGAGTCGCGGGTGCCATGTCTGACTCTAAACCAGTTACAAGCGGCATCCCACAGGGCTCAGTCCTGGGACCCCTCCTGTTCGGTATATACTTCTCTGAGGTACAGGCAAGCATGGGAGGACTATGGCTGACCAAGTTCACAGATGACTGCAAACTGGGGGCCATAATCGACTCACCGGCTGACACAGACATCCTCCAGAAGGGTCTCACAGAGACAGATACCTAGTGTCAAAACCATGACCTCAAGCTGAATGCCAAAAAATGCATAGTCATCCCTTTAGGAAAAACAAAGTGCCCACGAATTATCACACAGGAGGTAATCCACTAAGTATGGAAGATGTAATTAGAGACCTGGGGACCCAGGTAGATAGCAACCTTTCCTTTGATAATCACATTGCCAAAGTACTTAGAAATTCCTTCTATGTAGCCCACCTAATCATGAAAGGGTTCACCTCTAGATCAAGAGAGGTCATTGTGCCCCTCTACTCATCACTCATTAGGCCCATAATAGAGTACAATGCCCCATTTGGAATGTACCTTACTCGACACCTGCAACAGCTGGAAAGACCACAGAAGTACCTCACCAAGAGGATCATAGGCCTCAAAGAGCTGCTCTATGCAGCTTGTCTAAAATAACTCCAGCTTTACTCGGTTGCTTACTGCCTGCTCAGAGATGATCTCTGCCTGACGTATAAGGCCATGTCCAACCAGGAATTAATGGACATGCTCCACCTCAAGAAAACCAAATCTCTTAGAGCCACATGGTCCAGTGAACTAAACCTCAGCACAACAATAAACAAGACATGCTGGAGGGATAGATTCCTGTCTCAGAGACTTCCCTCGCTCTGGAATAGAATCCCAATTTATGTTAGGCAGAGCCCCTCACTGACTCTCTTCAAGAGAAATCTTGACGAGTGGATGGGAAATCATAGGTTTACCCCTGGAATCACTTCAGTGGCCATGCTAGACAGAGGCCCAGGAAACTAATTTAAAGGGGAGGCGAAAGCCAAAACATTCTGGCTAGGCTTATAAATGCCCTTGGGCAGATAGCCTAGTACCTACCTATGAACCTATGAACCTAAGAATCACTCAAACAAGGTACAGCCATGATAGTATGGAGGGGCTCTACCATGGAATGAGATGCCAAAATCTGAGCACAGCAACAATGATTTCAACCCTCTTGGTTGGCTATTCTCACAAACAGATAGCCTCTGAAATCTTCACAACTAAAAAGTTTCCATGGAGGTATAGACCTTGGTGCTGTTATCAGTTTGGCTGTCACTATTGGTCCGTCAGTAGCATTAGCTATCATCTGTAGCAGTTTCGCCACAGTGGTCACCATGTAGCCTTTAAACTTTTCCACAGGGACACTAACAGAATTCTGAGCCATATACTGGCTATAGGTACTCCAAAACAGAACAGAACCAGGAAAGCAGGAAAGGGAAAATCATTTGCCACTGGAATTAAATTCATTAATCCAAAGTAACAAGTGGAATCAGAAATTCACATTTATGCATAAAGTTTCAGTTGCCCACTGCATCCACCAGATGTCAGAAGTCACACCAAGAATTTCATAATAGCGATAGTTTAATTTAAATGAAAATAAAGCAGACTGACTTTGCCATGAACAGAACTCAAAGAGTATTGATAAATAAAAGAGTAGTGACAGATAAAAAAGAAGACATCAGTTCAATCTCGATAAAGTAAAATCTGAGTTTATTATTCATTTTAATGCTAGTACTCATTTCAGCTGAACAAAATAAGTTTCATGACTGACAGTCTAAAATACACGTTAGGTAAACATTGCTGAAGAAATAAACTCTTTATGAACAGAACATGAATCAGGCCATACAAAGTCTTTGGATGAAAAAATAAAAGGCCTGATTCCAAAAGACTTGCTGTCAGTGTAAGTGACCCCTTACACTACGAGCAGGCCTTTTTGAGTCTGGAACCTGGTGTAAGCTTGTTTTTGGATAGGGCTTACACCAAAGTAAGTCACCTACACCAAGATCAACTCACTTGGAATCTGTTTCAAAGTAACAATTCTCCAGTTAGGTAATTCCAAGTCTCACTTATCAGGATTTTTACTGACGGTTATGTTTTTTCAAAATAGACACCTGTCTTGGAGTCAACTGCTTCAGCCTTGGTTCGTCTTTGCCAGCATACTATAAATGTCTCTGAAATCTTACTCCAAAAACTTCTGCCATACTAACTCTATCTTGGCCTTAAAAAGGTACAGGTATACAGATGAGTTATTACCTGGGCTGCAGGCATCTAATCTTAAAGGGAATAGTCTCTCTTTCCTTGACTGTGGTGCATTCTCCATGCAGTGGTTTAATCCCCCCTCACCCACCCACCCAGATACCACATTTCTCTTTCTATTGCTGGATCTTCAAACATCCATATTTGTATCTATTTTCCCCTCTCTGTCAGGAATTTTCCTGGTAGAAACACTGTGCAGTGTTAGTATATAAATATATACACACACACGTATGTACGCACTGGTACATATTTACAATTGCTATACATTACAATGAATACAGGAACTTTTTGTAAAACAGTGTCCATTTACATACCTAAACTTTTGAGAAGTAGCACCATAATAACTAAGGTAATACCTCTTAGTTGCACCCATACCATGACTGTACAAGTACGTCTGTCGTGGCTCACATGCTTGGGGGGTATAAATTGAAAAAAATAGCATCGCTGGTACAAAATCTACCAAAGATAGAGCAAAACAAGCTATAAATGCATAAGCAACACACAAAACTCTCCATGTGATTCACTGGTGTTATAAAGATACACAACAATGAAAAAAGGAACCTGTACAGCAGTGTTCTAAATTCCAAATGAGCTAAGAGCCCCTATGTGCAAGGAATAAACAGAATACCTAGTATTAACACCTCATGACTGTACAGTGATCTACACAAGTGCACTTTACTGAATGGGCCACATGGAACTAGGTCCATAGTAAAGTGATAAACTTCTATGCTAGTAGCTGGTTTATCCTTGATGACATTTCCAAGCTGCAAAATTTCTTGTGTTATTTAACAGATATTTTACATTTATGACTATGACTGTTGCAGAAGTTGGGGAGCCTGACAATGGAAAAATAAGCTGCTCGGGAGAAATCTCTGTCTTCTGCATATATTTTAACTCACATTCCTTGACTCATTTGCTACACTTTAGAGACTATTGAGAAAAGTAACTATGACTTTTGCTGGCTGGTGGAAGTGATGATGTTGTTGAGTAGAGACCTGGCTTTTAATGCTGCTGAGGTCCAGTCTGTTTCACTGAGTAAAAGACAGAGATGTTAGCTGTGGCTAGATAATGACACAAGTCTGCACATTTTGTTCTGAGTCATGTGATTCTTGTTCGTGTTAGTAATGTAACCACTGGATAGCTAAGTAAGTGATAAACAAACAAAAAATGGCACTGTTACATATGTTGAAGTTTGTTAACATTGAAATATTATCCTTTTCCTGTCAAAAAAGTTTTGCTCTCAGCTAATCTACTGAAGTATGAAAAGCTGAAACAAATGTAAACTGTAAAGGCAATCTGAGTTTGATTAGCAGATTGAGTGTTTGACTGGCATATCTCTTTTTGGAGGGGGGGTTGGGACACAATCCCTTAGAGAAGGGGCAACAATTCACAAGATGACTCAGGGATGGGCATTCAGCCACCAAACCAAGAATATGGTAGCTCTCGTGCAGGTACACAGGAGTATGCACTCAAATGTCAAATGGGGGGGGGGGTATAGCATGCTGCTACAGAGAATCTGGTCTGTAGCTCCCCTAACTAGGGAAGGAGATAGGGCCATACCAAATACACATTCATTGCTGTAGCTCCCCTAACTAGGGAAGGAGATAGGGCCATACCAAATACACATTCATTGCTGTAGCTCCCCTAACTAGGGAAGGAGATAGGGCCATACCAAATACACATTCATTGCTGTAGCTCCCCTAACTAGGGAAGGAGATAGGGCCATACCAAATACACATTCATTGTTGGCATGCCAGCAGTGTCACAAAGCACCATTGTGGCTGCCTGCATAATGACCTCCCCAGGCCAGCTCTTAACCGAGATGGGAAAGCGGATGGACATGGCTGGTAAGGGGGAGGTTTGATGGTCAGCAGATGAAGCTGCAAAAAGTAAACAGAAAGAAATCTGAATATTTACGAATTAATGTAATAAAATGTTTTCGTCTGTTATACCCATTACTATGAATTCATTTAGTTGATTCTCCCATCCTCAAATAATACACCAGTCACTGGCAGTGTCATCCCTGGGGTCAAGCAGCATCAATTCTTCTGAAAAAAGCAACAGTATAAGGCCTACTGCCTCAAGTTGGCTCTCATGCTGGTATAATGGCATGTGTTTAAACATGTGTTAAATGGAAAATAAGACCATAAACAAGGAAGGTATCCACCAAGGAGTACAACATGGGGGAAACTACTAAACCACAGACATCACTTGCTCCATAACCTAATAAGGAACCTAAGAAGATGGCAAGAAGGCAAAAAACAGACATTGAGAATACAAAAATAAGCACATTTAACTATACCTAACAAACAAAACAGATTGTTTTACAAGAAGAGGGGATCTTTTTAATGACACACAACATGACAATAATGATGCTAGAAATTGTACCTGAGTATCTGCATTCAGAACTTTGATTCTTTGTGTGGAAATGAAAAGGTCAACTTCTGTCACTGTCTGGACTTCACTTTCAGAATTCTATGAAGAAAAATATTTAGTATTAAAGCACAGGCTCATAATTGTTTGTTTATTCAGAAACAAATCTGAAAGGTGCATTCACCTATTTATTGAAATGTTTCAAATGACAGAGAACTAGCACATTGACTGCAGCCTTCTAAGTTAAAAAGCAAACGTTGAAAAGCTACAGGCAAAATAATGCTGATCTAACTGTAACTCCACTGATCTTATAAAAAACAACATATTAAGTACAGAAAAAAAACAACAGCATGTAAAACTGTATATCCGAGACAGTTAGAAATATGGCATTTTAATTCGTATTACTTTTTTGAAAGGTATTTCTGTTCCATTTCAAAATGTCAACCTGGCATTTACAGGCAACAGTATCCCCTGCATTCATTCTTAAAAACATCACTTTTTTATCTCCTGCATTCATTCTTAAAAACATTACTTTTAATTAACACATGGTACATTTCCATCTGTGTTAGTATATACCTGCTGAGAAGCTATCCGAAAAGAAATTTATAAAAAAGAAGGAAAATGTACATTCTACCACTGCGTGGGCCCCTCATCTATGCCTTTACCACTGTAAGAAGTATTTTTGTTTTTCTCTGTAAAAGGGATAGTCATAAAACCAATCAAAGAAAATAACTAACAGAAATCTTAACACAATTCCTCATGGTTAAACCAGACAATGAATGCTGATATATAGTTAGGCAGTATAGGGACAGGTATACCACTGCCCTCTAGCAGTGTAACAAATTTAATTTTCTGGATTTTTTTTTCATTTCTCCATATTGCATCCTGCACAATGGTATCATCTCAGTGGACGCACTTTAAAGATAACCAAAATTCCTTTAGGCAAGCTAGGTAAACCTACTAAGACAGGATCTATGTGTTTGTTATACATTAAGGACAGAATATGACCGAACCTACACATTAAGGACTTATTTGACCTCAGCAGCAACAGTTCATTTAGATAACAGCACAGAGGCAAAAAAGATAGAAAGAAAAAACATTACTGGTAAAAGGAAATAACTTCAAACTTCTCTGCACTTGCAGTGTATAAAAAATTAATTCCAGTTTTGCTTAATTCAGTGTTCTGCATGCCAATATACTGAACTAGTTACTAATATCCACATTAACAAGAAGCTGAAAGAACAGCAGTGGAATATGAAATTATGTTTGCTATTAGTATTATAATTATAGAAGCCACGGTGTTGCAGCGGTAGCATTGTCGCCTCACAGCAAGAGGTTCTCCGTTCGATTCTTGGCTGGAGCACCTTCTGTGTGGAGTCTGCATGTCCTCCCTACGGTCGAGTGGCATTCAAAAGACATGAGTAGAATTGGTGTATCTTCGTTGAAGTTTGGGCATCGAGATGGCACCTCTGCACCATAGAAATCTACTGCCAATCATTAGCGGATCAGAGTTCCGCTGTGGCGACCCCTAACTGGGAAAAGCCGAAAGAAGAACATTAGTATTATAATTACAGGAAAGTTAAACCTCAAATTCAAAATTTTAGGATTCTATTCACTGTTGAATAGCTGACTTCTCACGATGAGTGCACACAACAAGCAAATGGGAGATGTTTTCAGTGACCATTATGACATACAAATAAGAAACAAGGTATTTTGATAGCAGATAAAGACTGCCAAGCTCATTTTCTGTTGCTGTCTTCATCTGCTTTATAAGCTGTAGATTCTGTTTTTAATCAAAAAAAGATGCCCACTTTTTTGAAGTATGACACTCTTGAAGGGTGCTCTCCTCACAGATGAGAGACCTTGGTATTAGTACATTTAAGAAAACAGGCATAAAATGTGAGGTCCCCTACATGGAAGGTGCAGGAGATATGTATGATGAACTTTTCTTGGTTGGTTAAGTGGCTTTTTCTTGATTATGTTACATCCCTAAGACTGCATTCAGCAGGTTTCCAACTGATGATACCTTACGAGCATACTGTGCAGTGCAGCCAACACAGTAAAAGAAAGGTATGACAATAAAAAATACTTCAAAATGAAATGCCCCCAAAAAGTATTTTGCAATATTATAAGCTTAATCATAAGGAGCAAATGTTTCATGTCTCTTTCAACAAATGTATTTTAGTGCATAATATTATGCTGATCTTTCTTCTGCTAAACTACACAGAAATGACTGTGAAGGGGTTCTGATGTACAGGATGGCTCACTATATAAATAACATAAACCATATGAGTCTCCTTTAGAAGCTCTGCATGCCACTGAAATGCTTGGCACTATTTTTCTGCAGCTGCTTCTTAAATACAGAGAGTGAAATGCAAAACATATTTATACCATACTATTTGCTTTACTTCCTTCTGGTCATCTACTTTGCACATTAAACCTTACATCAGGCAAATTCACTGGGAGCATTATACACAATTACACAACTAGTTTCCTTCAAAGTCTTACTAGGAAGGCAAAGAACACAACTAATTCTTTTAAGCATCAATCTTAACTGCCCAGATTTACACAGAATGTTCAGATTTTTGCCTCATATTTTCTGCCCATTCCTCTCAACATTTGTGGTTTTCTGGCAAAATCACTGAGTATTGACGTGAATAAATAATTAGATAAACTGGAGTTTCAGACTTCATATCCTTCAGTAAACACATGGTAAAACAAATCTGTTATTCTAGCAACTTTCTAAGTCTATAAGAAATGTATTTTAAATATAACCCTATTTTTTAGCCATTGTCCTCCTATGATTTTAGGCTTTGTCCAGATTTCTTGTGCTAACAGGTTGAGAGGTATGTTTCAAGCCATCTATATTTGGAAAGGGTTGAGATTATAACATGGAAACACACAAATCCCTTCAATCTGTGTTGTTTTATAAGATAAAGGCACACTACTGGCCTCTACCTATATGCAATACCTGTAACCAGCTGGTTTTCTCCAAATCTGCACATTTGGATTTGAATCAATAGCTGTAGGCTTACAAGTGCATTTGTACTTTGTGTGCCTCTGTTAAACAGTGCACATATTCAGACAGTAATCAGATACGGTGTACTAACCACAAATGAACCTTTACACCTATGATCTGAGCTTTCTCAAAAGGTACATGGAGGATACAAATTAAAATGCAAGATGACAACGTACAGTCAGCTATTTAAATAGGCTATGATTTGTAAAGAACCATGACTCACTTTGTACAGGGCTGTGCTACAAACTACTAGTCCACACCATGAATATAAGAAAATGATAACAACATGGAGAATGTAGTGCACTAAAGACCTTTACAGCTCTGCTTACTCTGGCAACTCTTGAGTACTGAAGTGCCAACTTTCACTTAGTTGAACTCTATAGTCCAGTTATATACAAGTCCCAGAGAAAATAACTGAACTAAGAACAATTGTTGAAGCAATCAATCCAACTTCTCCCTAAATTAGTGTACAACAACTACATGGTTGCACAAACATTATCAGGGAGAAATCTCCCAAACAGAAAGGAATCACTCCCAGTGTGCACTTAGAAACTGAACTAGCTGTGATTTCCCATGGAACAAAGTGATTGGGGAATTTAACTTTGTTGACCTCTGCTTTTTGAGGGGTTTCTTCAGGGACATGTAAATCAAGAAGCAGTAGAACTTCCATGCTTCATTACGCATGTGATTAGTATAATAAAATAATCACCCCTGAGCCATACACCTTATGCAGCACAGAACAACAAAGCATTACACAGTGATTCTGGATAATAACCTTTGCAGGAAGAGATTGAGGTGCCATGGAAGCACACACAGGCATGGTTATCCCAACCTGTGCAAAACTAAGATGGTAGCAGGCAAGGTTACTGACAGTGAGGCCAACTCCTCTGCTGTACTACCTATATGTCTACCATTACCTAATGGCAGAATGCCAACCCATGTACTACCCCTCTCTGCCACATGTCTACCATTATAGAATGACACACTGACAACCCAAGTGCTAGGTGACCCCTCTCTGCCACATACTTACCATTATATAATGGCACAATGCTGACCCAAGTGCTAGGTGACCCCTCTCTGCTGCATGTCTACCATTACATAATGGCACAATGCTGGCCTAAGTGCTAGGTGACCTCTCTCCACCTGTGAATCCGGGGCTTCATTTCCATAGCATGGTGGAATGCACATTTGCCTTACACTTGCAATGCTGTCTTTCACAATTCCGACTGACATACGTTCCTTGCATCAATCTATGTAATGCATCAGTGATGGCAATCAGACATTCATGACCTGCAATGTCACACAGGTATCTCTAGTGAGCCGTGAAGATCAGTGTAAAGTAAGTACAGTGATCTGTCCCACAAAAATTACCGTTATGAATACTATCCCAGGGAGTACAAAAAGAATATGAATATAACAATACGTAAGAGTAATCACAGGAGTAACAATTTCCAATTATGCTGTTTAACATAAAGTTATTGCAAACACTAACAGCTATCCACGCAAATTCTACACAAACAATATCAGAAAAAAAATCATATACCTTTCAGCAGCTAAAATAAATGCTATTTTGCATTTGTTGTATGTGTTTATCATACAATCATTTTACACAATCTTTAAACATTTTTCTACATTTGTTTTTATATTTCAGCTAGGGTACGAATATGCTGTTACTTTACTGTTTTACATTCCCAAGTTAAAACAATGGATATTGCAGATTTTGCTAAGACACAGTTTGCCAACAGATCATTCCACCAAATTTTGTACCTACAAAATTACTTAGCAGCCCTGACTGAAGTGGGCTTCATCCCCTACACAACTTCCTTAATGTGATATCTTTCAAAATCAACATCTTAAGGAAAGTCCTTAAACTTTGAATGAATGGTCTATCAATAAAATAGATCTCAAATAAATGTATACTTACTTAAAAAATTCTAGTCCATTCTTCAGCAAGATCTCTGCAACTTCAGTATTAGTGACTTCACCTCTCAATTTCTCATTATTTAATGCCAATGTCTGAATGATTTCAAATAAGAGCTATGTGGGACTCTGGTCAAATAACTTGTTGCATTTCAATCAACTGGTTTTAAGTTTCTATATCATTCACTGGAATATTGTGTATTTCTCCATTATTTTCAGTAAATTGTGCTTCCAATAAATGCTTTTCAGTCATTTCTGCCTTTCACTCAAATACTTCATTAATTTGTTTTAAGTAATGATGTCTCAGGAAAAATGAACCACATATGTGAAATCTGTTAGATCCATATGTTTCTCTTCCATATCTATGTTAACTTCATCTTTTATAAATGACAACTGTGTTAGTGAACATCATTTCCAGTTGAAAGGTTAATATCCATTGCCTCTTAATATGATGTCATGCAACTCAAAGCCCCCAGAAGTAATGGCTTGTATTCATACAGAATCTTACAGCAGTGTGAGTTGCACTGATCAGATAAGCTGAGTTGTTCCTCTTTGTAATAAAGCCTGACAGTCATTCATACCTGCGACAAACAACTACTCAGTTGGTCACCCTACCAACCTGTGAGAGTACGGAATGCAGACATGTACAGATATACATACATGTGCATCTGCACGTGCACACACACACACACACACACACACACACACACACACACACACACACACACACACTCACACACACACACACACACACACACACACACACACACACACACACACACACACTCTCTCTCTCGCTCACACTCTCATACACTCACACACACTTACACAAACACTTTCTACCATTCCCTTCGACTTCAGTACCATTGGAAGTTTGGGACAAACAGGACACCTGAAATAGGTGTTAGTTTGTGAAGGATGCTGACTCTTTAAAAACAAACAAAAAGTTTGATTGTCAAACATCTGGGTTTATTAACTATTAAAAACAATACCTTTCAAAAGCATAGACTTTTGACAGACACTGTTTATAAGTGGTCAGGATCACACCCACTTGTTACACAATCTATTAAAGGACATATACACCAGCGGACACACACACATATACATTAAAACATACACACACACACACACACACACACACACACACACACACACACACACACACACACACACACACACACACACACACACACACAGACACACACACACACACATTAACACATACCACTCAGGTTCTCATGCATTGCTAACACAAAATGTCAATCATCTATGAATAAGTGAAAATCAAAACAGAAATAACTATTACCTTCTTAAATTACTTTTAGACTTTTTAAAGAAACATTTCTCTAGAAGTGAAGCAGCAATAAAGCACAACTCCATTTGGTAATTTAATTTAACCTACCAAGCAGATGTATCTGCTTGAGGTATGCATGGTTTACTTATGGTTAGTCGACTGAATAAATATGTTAAAAAACACAGAGGCAATGCTTTGCATAAACTTGCAGTAACAGACATGGCACTGAGAACTGCTAATAACTGAGCACATCACTGAATAAAACTGCTTCCTGTAGTGACAGTACACAATTGAGATGCAATAACTGTATCTCTAGAATTACTACTCCAACATGTGTTTGAGTGATCAACATTTTTGTATCACTGCTGCTTCCAGACATGCAGTGTTGTATCCAGTGAGAAATGCAGCAACCACGTCTAAGAAATAGGCTACTGCAGTTGTACATTATGCAAATTAGGGTGTCAATAAATTGTTACTGCTGAAGAAAACCGTGTATCTATAATACTCACATAAGAATATGCAACAAAAGGGTTAGTTTAACTTTGCTCTATTTCTGATTTAATGTAATAAAAATATAAAAGTACAGTTGAAGTTACACTTCATAAATTAAAAAGTACATTAACTTTACACACCGCCTTCTTCTTGATTTTGGCTGCTTTCTGTACTCGCTGAAAAGAGTCATTCCATACAGAGTAGTGTGAAAAACAGGAAAGAGGTGGGAAAGAAAAGAGAGAGAAAATTAATTTTAATTTCTTGCAGGAGCATAAAAAACAGATATCTGCTATTAGCACATTATTACTACTCAACAAGAGAAAGATATATAAAAATCAGAGCGTTGGTATTTTTGTACTCTATTAATAAACATTCCACATTCATCAACTGCAACCTAACTAAAAGTCCTGGACTTTATTTAGTTTACTTTAATTTTATCAGATGTGACCTCATTTCATTAGTATTAGTTCTCTTCTGAAACACCAGTGGACAATAATTGTTCTGTTTGCAACAGCTCTCTGTAAGATGTAACCACTATGAAAGAAACAAGTTGATTGCTCTGTATAGGCATGAACCATAACAGAACAGACCATCAGCAGAACAGTAACTCCGCTAATGTATCAGAGAACAACATACAGGTAAGTCTGTGAGAACAATGGGAACAAGGCAAGCCTAATAGGATTATGTGGAACAAAAATGCTTACTGGGCACCATTAGTCTCCACCCCGACCCAAAGTCTCAGCTGCTCCTCCAAAATATAAATGTTATGCTTGTGGACAAGAACCAGGCCATGACGTGAACACAAGCAGCAGCGATTTTTCAGGTCATTTTTAGAGTCAAGGAAAAAAAAAACGCAGACTTTGGACAAACATTTATTTAGGTCACATCAAGAGACATAACAAAGATGAAACACGTAAGCAGCTATACACACACTGATGGATTTTTTGAGTTAAATCAAGAAACACAATTCTCTTAACAAGGTTAAAGATCATACACAATTTACTATCATGTCACTCAGTTAATATAACTTCAAAATACAAGCATGTTTGCTTGTTTACACTATGCAAAAAATGTTCACTCTATTGTCAGAATAAATTATATGCATACGCTACTAAGTTGTAGTCATTTTCCAAGCCATATTTAAAATACAATGCAATTGAACATTCAGAATGATACAATAAAGGCTCATTACTTTTCAAAAACGAGCATGCTGATTGGACAGCCCAACCAGAGTGCTTGTTAAAAATCAGGCATATACCAATAGAAAAAAAGTCAGGACACTGAAGTACCACTGAGCAGCCAAGCTTTCTATCAGTATATTTTGAAGGAAAATGCAAAATATAAAAAAATCGAAAGAAACACAACCTTAACTCAACCAAAATAAAACAGGCAAGAGTCGGCAAATCCACTCAAGCGATTTTAATATTAGCGCTTTCATCTTTCCAAATCAAACAAACTTCTTCAGATAAATAATAAAAGGAAATTACATCCATTAAATAAAGAAATCCTTGTGACATCACTTCCTGATTCCATTAAAATAATACTTCAAATGTTTAAATAAATACTTCAAATATTTAAATGAAAAATGTACTTTGAATGTTCAAATGAAAAATTATGTATAAATATATATATATAAATACCTGTGTATATAAAAAATATATAATTTGCTTATACAAACTACTTAAAAAACTTTATTTTAATAATTTGTGTCAGCTTGCTAATGACTTTAAATTTAACAAACATTTCACGTTGCAATTCTCATTAAGATCTGGGTAACAAAAGGCATTTAGCCATAATTGCCAAATAAGTTCCTTTTCTTCTAGTATTAAAGACTATGGACCCCCCCCCTGGGGGTCAAGGGGGGGTTGTTCTAAAACTAAGAAAGAAAAACTGTGGTTGATGTTATCAAAAATATGTCTGGCTAGTGCATTGGTGAGGTTGTGTTTCCTAATGCTGTAAATATGTTCGTAAATGCGCTGTTTTAGATGCCTCTCAGTCTTACCCATGTAAAAACAGCCACATTTTTCACACAAAGCCAGATAAATCACCCCCTTTGTTTCACAATTGTACCTGGCTGAAATGGAAAGATGATTCCCTTTTATGTTTACTTTACTACCGATTTTAATGTATTTGCAGAAGTTGCATCTGCCGCACTTATACATACCAGGACTAGTAACTAGTTTTTTAATAGGTCTTTCCAACAGTGCCTTCAAATTGCAACCCTTTTTGTATGTAATCCTTGGTCTGTCACCTAACCTGTGATGGGTTGAAAAGTCGGTCGATATCAAATCCCAATTTTTGGTCAAAATTCCTTTTAAAACAGTTGCGTTAGATGAAAAAGGGGTAATGAAGGTGGTGTTGAATTCTGCAAGTGTGCTAATGTCAGTGACCATATGTATAATTACCAAAGGATGTCCGTTGGGTTGACCTCCAACCCTCTCATTGCCATTCAAAATGGCTTTAAACACCCCATTTCTCCTTTTTTCAATAACCTCCTGTATTACACTGTCCACTAAAGCTACTGGATAGGACCCTTTCAGAAACATTTCTTTAAATGTGCTACACTCTGTCAAGAAAGAAGTGTCCAAAGAGGACATCCTTGCTGCTCTGACAACTTGTCCTTTTATTACTGCTTTTTTATGTTGAGGGTGAGAACTTTCATAGTGTAGGAAGCTGTTGGAATAAGTTGGTTTCCTATACACACTTGCTAAGTACCTTTTATTGTAAATGTCTTTAGTTATAAGAACATCCAAAAATGGGATATTATCTTTGCTGAATTGAAATGTGAACTTTAAAAATTCCGTTA
Organism: Protopterus annectens; assembly: GCF_019279795.1. Taxonomy (NCBI): domain Eukaryota; kingdom Metazoa; phylum Chordata; order Ceratodontiformes; family Protopteridae; genus Protopterus; species Protopterus annectens. The sequence continues at coordinate 65,281,053 of NC_056740.1, read as the reverse complement.
GGGAAGAAATGTGTTCCACAAATTCTCTGGCCACTACCTCGTCACCTTGAAAAAGTATGAAGATGCCATCCAGGTAACATGTATACCATTTGATTTGTTGTATAAACAGATCACCTTTGAATAGAAAATTCCTTTCCCAATGGGCTAGTATGCAGTTCGCGAAACTTCCCCCACATGGGGAGCCCATGGTCACCCCAGATTTTTGTTCATAAAGGATGTTGTTGAATAGAAAAAAATTGTTGGACAACACTATGTCCAGGAATGTTTCAATCAAGTAGATCTCGTCATTGTTTGCGCCTTTGCTTGTTAAAAAATCTCTCACCCATTCTAGACCTAAATATTGGGGAATCACTGTGTAAAGGTCTTTAATGTCAATGGTGAGAAAATTTAAAGACTCATTGAATGTAAATGAGTCCAGGTGTTCCAAGAAGTGTCAAGAATCCCGACAAATTTGGGGTTCAGTTTCTAGGAACTTTTTCAATTTGCTATCCATGTACTTGGCACATGCATAAGTCATGGAACTACGGCCACTAACAATCGGACGTAGAGGTGTATTTTGGATGTTTTTATGTATTTTTGGTAATGAAAAAAGATAGGCGTTCTAGGGGCAAGCATACATAAATAATTATAAGTTTCCAGTGAGATGACCCTTTCAATGAACAAGTCATTAAGAAAAGATCTAATGCATTGTTAAGCTCCATTAACTTCATTTAAGGAAACTTTAACACAAGCATCTGCCTCCAACATAAGTCTAACTCTGTGGTTGTCAGAGTTAGACTTATGTTGGAGGCAGACATAATTTTTCATTTGAACATTCAAAGTACATTTTTCATTTAAACATTTGAAGTATTATTTTAATGGAATCAGGAAGTGATGTCACAAGGATTTCTTTATTTAATGGATGTAATTTCCTTATTTATCTGAAGAAGTTTGTTTGATTTGGACAGACGAAAGTGCTAATATTAAAACAGTTGAGTGGATTTGCCGACTCTTGCCTGTTTCATTTTGGTTGAGTAAAATATAAAAAATATCAGGTATGTTCGGCAAAACTAAACAAACAGAAACCTAGCTGATTTTCCTTATATTTTGTGCTATCTCTCATAAAAACTGTTTTATTTTTGTTTGCTAAACTTTTAAAAAATAAAGAGCAACAGAAATTCTGTTTTCTCTGTTGCTTCTCCTGCACTGCACTGATGTACTGTGTAAGTGTAGGAATTTAAGTCCTATATGCAGGCATAGTACATTAGTCTATGAAAAAGAACATAGAAGAAGACTGAAGTGCCCTTATACAAATACGTTATTTAAGAAAGGTAAGCAATTTCTTTCTTAAATAATATAACTGTATAATAGCAATAATCCACTCCTGTTTGTGAGTATATCAGGATTTACCTATAATTGTCTTTGTTTAATCACTCGGGCTTCTCTCTCATGATTAAACTGTGTGTGGGGGGGTTCTTTATAAAGAGCCCCACCATGAAGCAATGAAAAGATGGAGTATGTCTAAACCTGTATAGGGTTATACAGAATCCTAGGAAGGAGAACAGTTATTCTAACATTTTCAAAGTGGATACCCCAAAGGAAACAGAAGTGGCAAAGGCATGTCTTAAAGTAACTTTCTTGGAGTTTTACTGTTCTTTGAAGTGTTTAAATAGCAATAATACAAAACTTTGTGTCTTGAAAGCTATACCAAAAATTGGTCACAATTGTAAGTGAATTCAAATGGTGTGAGGAAACAAAGATCAGTGAAAAGAAGCCCTATGGTAGCAAAATTATCCTTTCTTTAACATGCAATTGTAAGATTTATAAATAAGGTGCGAAAACACACAGATACAAGAACATATGAACTAGCCAGAATTCCAGCATACCCCTAAAGGCTTTGCCTAAAGGTCTGTCTGTACAAAAATAGAAACTTACATGAACATTTCAACAGGTGTAGTTGCAAAAGAATTCTAGGTAGTTACAGCACATGTGTATGAATGGTATTCTTAAAGACAGCACTGGATTTAACCACATTTCACATAAAATGCCTTATTAGATCTGGAGAACACCTCATCATGTCCAGTACAATGTAAGCCAGTAACATCTGGAAACAACACTGTTTGGAAACTTCTATTTTGGAGAAGCTATAGGCACTTACATACTTGGGTGTTCCGAAGAATTCTGTAAATGGCTATTAAGACTACAGCAACTTAACCTGTTAACATGCAAATTGATGATTAAATAATTAGAGATAAGCTCCAATGTCATCATGTTAGGAATTCATGGGTTCAGTTTTCTAGAATATTTCATATCATAATGAGAACTGATGCAATGCGTATTTGAAAACTGGGCATATTTTGTGAATAATGTAGATCCGTTCTACATCACTCTTTGATGTTTAAGAATGCTCTTCTGAGAATACGACATGTCTTTGTACTATTCAACTCCTGAAGTTCATAAGGAATCACTACTGCAATAAGCTTATTAAGATAAATCTGAAAATTATTTCTTTCTTTATCCTTTTGGGCTCAGCAGCTACCTGTCTGAAGTACAAAACACTTATCAACAACTCCAGCATGTTTAAAAAATATATTGTACAAGTCCTGTACAGCTACAGCTAATACTGCATCTCACTTCAGTGTCATTACGACATTCTTCAGGTAGACATTCTTTCCTTATAACCCTCAGTATAGGAGACTAACATGGAAACCAATATACCTGAGAGTAAGAGTAATCCCCTAAGACACTGCAACTTGGTATATATTCCCTTGTTATCACCTCCAGCCTCACTGTGGGGGGTATAGACGGTTGTGTGTGTGTGTGTGTGTGTGTGTGTGTGTGTGTGTGTGTGTGTGTGTGTGTGTGTGTGTGTGTGTGTGTGTGTGCGTGTGTGTGTGTGTGTGTGTGTGTGTGTGTGTGTGTGTGTCTGTCTGTGTGTGTATGTAGTTATATGGCTACATGCACACATATGTAAAATTCTGCAACACAATGGATTACATCACACATTCATTAAATGGGTGTGATGTCAGTGTAGGACTGAATGCATGCTCTTCCACTGTCACAAGTAGGCATGTGTAAAGTTACTGTCCTCAGAATTTCAACAGGAATCCATCCCTAGCACCACAGCCATAACTAGGGTAGGATGAAGGGGGCAGCTCTTATGAGGTATGGTTAGCAACTGCCAATGTGGTGTAAGTGAAATATTATAGCAATAACCCACGCCTGGGTGTGGGTAATGCTGGATTTACCCACGGTTGGTGTGGTTTGGTCACGAGGGCGAATCAGGGACCAATCAGCGTGCACGTTTTTGAATATTTAATGGGGGATTATTGTATAACGGGAATTATACAAGATGCGTCTGAGTGAAATTACTGCTTTTGTAATACATGAGGACTAAATTCACAAGGGATAAACATGCAAGCAGCATGGTTTTCTACTTGGGGAAGAACCTTTTTTTATTCTTGAATTTGGGTTGAAGTTGGAACAAGTTTGAGCATCAGGTGACCGCTGTCACAGCTCTGATTGAGAAAACAAGAATGGAGCTCAGTGCAGAGGGTGTCTGCTAAAATTCCAAGGAGTATAACTGTGATGCTCAAGAGAGTGGAACTGCGGGTGTAAATGGGGGAGGGGGTGCACTACTCTGAGGCTGCAGTACATCTGAGCAGTCTTTATGAGAAGTGTGGGGATGCAGTCTCCCACACTGAGTAACAGAGGGGGTGAAGCCCCCTCTGCAAAAAATGATTTACAGATGTAACAGAGGCTAAGAATTCCCTGATATTTGTTTGAACCTCAATTCATTTTTTCAAGTACTTCATGCAACATTCAATTTGCTGCATTTAGAAAATGGGCTGTCCAAGGGTGGTTACCTATAACACTGTACACATGAACGGTATGACCCACAGCTTCCGACATCTTCAACAGAGGTAGCTGGCACAAATTGATGGAGGTTCTAAAATACAAAGGTGTTATTTGAAAAATGTAAGGCATTTCTGTTTTTAAATAGTGCCATACATAACAGCAGTAGATTATGCTTAGACATGGATAATGCAGGTTTACCTATGGCTGGCTGGGTTTGGTTAATCAGGCTTCAGCATGTGGCCAAATCACACCAGACATGGGTAAATTCCACATTGCTTATATGCAGACATGAAATGTTGATTAAGTATATTTGCATAATAAAAGCAATCAGAAATACTGTTCAAAAAGTGTAAAAAATAAGGTTATGCATTTTTATTCTTATGTTAAGCTACACTAAAAGGTAGAATTTTTACAAATAACTTTAAAGAAAGGATTAGCTGGGATTTTTTCTTAATGTATGTGAAAGGTTGTTCCAAAATTTTCCATGACAGACAGGACACTGTGCATCTCCATAACTATAATTCATTTTCTGAATATTAAAAAGGCATGCAACAGAAGCTCTTAAATCCTACTGGGGTTTGTTACATTAACCAATGCTTATTAAGGAAGGATATCTAGGTGAGCAAAGTATTTTATGAGCAATTTTCGTTTTCTGTGCTGTTCACTGATACTGGCTAAACTCTAAGTAGTTTAAGCTGTGGAGAATCAATGTAGGGTGTTTTACCACCATCATCATGGCAACTCAGGTTATCTTGTAGCGCTGCTCAAGTTGTTTTGTAAATGTGCAGAATGTAAACAAGTTAGAGGTACAACAAATACAGAAGATTGGAAAACAAGTACTTACCTATAGTCGATACCCTGTCATTATTACATAGAATCGCTGCAGCATTACAGAGATGATTTAATCGCTAGCTTGATCTGGTACAATGTTGTTTACTTGTCTGTCAAACTTCAGGCGACTGTTAGTTTAAGGCTAAGCAGTTCTGTAGAACTCACATCTTCAACAGATTAACTCCGTCAGTGTAATGGTTAGCTTCTACATGCAGCGCCAGCAGCTGTACTTCAGTCTAGCGGATGGTCATTGTGAGTAAAAGCATAGTATCATAGGAGGTTACTTGGCTAATGGCCCTGTGGCGCTTACAAACCTAGCCAAGAGTTTATCCCCAAAAAGAACCTCAGTCAGCACCTGTCATCCCTGTCAATGAGGGAAACAGGTAGAGCCCCTGGGACAAATTTGTGGTTTCCCATCCACTCATCAAAGCTTCGCTTGAAGAGGGTCAACGAGGTGCTCTGTTTTATGTGGATGGGAAGTTTATTCCAGAGACAGAGCAGCCTCTGGGAGACAAACCTGTCTGTCCAGCAGGTTTCGCTGATGTCTCATATTAGATTCAGGCCTTTTCACTGGGTACTGCATGAGAATTTAGACTTATGGATATGGAGTGTCTCTAGTAGGGCAGGGTCCGAAATTGCCTTGTAGGCAAGACACAGATCACCCCTGAGCAATCTGTACGATACCAAGTAGAGTGATAGTGATTTGAGCCTGTCTGCATAGGACAACTGTTGGAGGCCATGGATTCTCTTTGTGAGGTACTTCAAGTGACCTTTCTAGTTGGTGCAGATGTTTGGAAAGATACATCCCAAACAGGGCATTATACTCAATTATTGGTCTAATGCGGGAGGAGTATAGAGAGGTAATAATCTCCTTTTTTTCTGGATGCAATCCCTTTACTTATGACATGAACCAAGGAAAAGGCTTTTCTGACCACTGCCGCTAAATGATGGCCAAATGTGAGATTGTTGTTAACCTGGGTACCGAGGTCTCTCACCACAAGTTGTGTGCTTTGGAATATTTATTACTAGCATTAAGGTATAGGTCCACAACCCATATTCACACTGAATGAAATATGACCCACAACTTGGAGCTGCCTAAAGTAATTGATTATCCAAGAAGTAGAACGATTACATTACTGATGTATTAATTTGGCATTTCCACGGTGCAGTATAGCGTCAGTCTCAAAAATCTAAACAGGATGATGCAGCACAAGGACTTGCAGGATTCTGACTGTAACTAGAAGAGGAGATATGCCAGTCATTCTTTTAAGCAACTGGTACCTTCCTTCTGAATAGCTGGTGAGCCACTTAGATATATTAAGTTAAAGGCCATACCAAATTAGAATCCACCATAGCAAAGCATAATTGACAAAATCAAAAATCGTTGAGAGATCCAAAAATAGTGATCAAGTTGCATTGCTAAGGTCTACATGAGATGAAATACATGCATTCAATAAAATTTAGAAGGACAGTATCAGTTCTAAAGCCCTATCTGAATCCATGCAAGGAGATGGGAATGCGGAGGCTGTTGACTAGATGTGGACGGAGTTGTTTCTGGTCAGATATTTTCTATTTTAGATAAAATGAAAAGTGCAATGGAATGATTTAAATCTGTCAAGATTCTACCTCTGTGTAGTGGTACAATGGCTTTTCTGGTCATATTTTGAGCTCCAGTCCTCTTTTTTATTTCTCCAAGGGACTAGGGTTTCTAATACTGTGACAGCAAAATGGATCCCATTGCTGAATCATGGGACTGACCACGTTCATGAAATAAGAATTGCTTCAGTCTTTGTTGTTTGCCAAGAGTGCTCTTCTCAGCACAAGCAATTCACCAAGAGGTGCCTCTTTCTAGAGTTCATATGGAGTTATGTTTTTATTAGCCCACTGCCCGTACTGTTAATATAACTATCTGCTTGCCTTTCTTTGTATTTTCTGACTTCATGTTGCACACTGCACATGAGGCACAGACTGGGCAAGAAAATCCCTTTTCAGGGGTGGCTCAGAGAGAAAAGCTGCACAAAACAATAATAAATATATAGTACCATTAAAATGGTTCAAAAACATGGACAAATATTGCAAGTGCATTTACAACACAGTAAGAGAATGTACAATAGTAATTAACATGGTAAAAGACGTACAAGTACGGCATATGCACTCACATATGAAAGTCATATATAATTGCATGATATTACATTACAGAGTTGAAATAAAATTGAAGGTGAAGTAGAAGGAATAATATTCAATGACATAATTTTGTACTCTAATAAGCATAGACAATACACTGGGCAAAAGAGAGGAAAATAGAGTTTGGTGGAATGAATGCTTATGAAAGGAGAAAAACTGATTAGTTAGGTAAATAGAGATAAAGAGGAGAAATACTTGGTGTTGAGAGTGAGAAGAACAGGGAAACAGAAGGAGAAATGGGTGATGTATAGAGGGCAGCAGGAGACGAAGCAAGTGGAGAAGACTGTACAGTATGATATTTTAACATTAGAAAGCTGCTAATCAATGAATGGTTAAGATGCACACAGAATAGCTATAATTGTAAGGTGGAGCTATATCAATGATTAATGTTTATTTTTTGACTACCTTATCTGTTTTTCTTGCTTCAACTTTCTTAACTGCTGGTATTGAACGATCTTGTGAGATCAGAATGTCTTCATTTTCAGGAGTAGATTGTGGTTCATGTTTCCAATGCTTGTCAGGTGCCAACATGTTACAGTGTTTGAAAAATCCCTGATACAGCAGCCTTGTCACTATTGTGCCTTTTGGTATACAGATCCTCAGTCATCAATATATAGCATAACAGCAAGACGTGTAATTTTTCGAGTTTTGTACTACAGACCCTACATTTGTCTGTACCTCCCACTTTTTATAGACTTTGTAATCCATGTACTTAGCCTGCTGGATTGAGGTGTCATTTG
>NC_056740.1:65253461-65268461 GCF_019279795.1 Protopterus annectens | reverse complement strand
CAAAAACTTAAAAGTATGCTCAGTGCCACCAGCAATGACATGCTTTGCAAGGGCATTAGTTTTATTCCCTTTGCTACTATGATACAGATGTTCCTTTATTCTTTTAATAAGCATTTTATCCATCTTGCCTACATAAAATTTTCAACACAATAAACAGTGGGCCAAGTAAACAACATGGGAGGTGCTACAAGTAGCAAAAACTTTGAGCCTATATGTTGTATCCTGGTCAGAATGGATGAGAGTAGAGCTGTTGTCAATATAAGTGCATATACTGCAAGTGCCACATGCTAAAGTGGCATTACTGCTATATTCATGTTTATTCCATGAGTAACATAAGGTCCTTTTTAAGGATTTCATGTTCCTAAATACAAACCTGGGAGAAGGCTCTATCACTCCGGAAATATCTTTGTCTGTCATAAGGACTTTCCAGTGTTTTCTAATAACATTCATGTACATGGAAACATTACTAGAATGATTCAATGGTACCCTCAGTTTACACTGATTGTTCCTGTTATACATTACTCTGATGCACGTTTTGAAAAATAAGGTTTAGCTGTGGTCCCCCTCAAGCTTTTAACCCTCTACATTTTCAACTCTTTCTCGGTCATTATAACCTCTCATCCTTAAACGTAAATAACTAGTTGCATTATTTACATACACATCAAACTCTCTTAACTGATGTTTAGTACCTGATGTTAAGTACCTTCCCACAGAAAAAAAAAACAAATCATCAACAAACCTTCTATAAAAAGGTATACATTTCTATAAAATGTTTCATTATATAAATTGTATGTTTTACAGTCAAGCATTTTAGTTACTGTGTGTGATAAAGATACTTAAGTAAAAAGATGTCTCTTTGTCCTTTTTTGTCTTTTTTAGTATTTAAAATGTAGGTATTACAATGCAAACAAAAGAAAAAATGTTATACAAAAGTATGTTTAAGTTAGACTGTATTCTTGGGTTGTTGAGGTGGGGATGGGTGCAAAAGTACACAGATCATAATATATGTACAGTTGATATGTTTTCTCTTACTTTTGAATAAATTAATGTCTGGATTAAGACACATGGCTTAATTTATTAAGTTGTAAGTGGAAACAAGTAAATAAAAGAACATCAAATGGAATTAAAAGTTTTATTTTAGCAGTAAATGTTTCAGCTTGTCTTTTGAAGCCTGCAGCTGAGAGATACATTTTTATTATGCTGCAATCATGACAAGCTGGTTATACAGCAATAAAAAAAAGCACTGTTTTTTTCAAGTCTAAAACTTAATGTTTTCTGAAGCACGCAAGTTGTTTTTCACAACGGGGAAGGAATAAAAATAAAGAAAACATATCAATTAGCGTAAGTAGGAGTACAGGCAGTAACATGCATGCATCCATCCACAACCCCTTTTTCCCATTTTTACACATGGATTTGGGGTGTCATTTCAACAGTGACAATCATCTAGAGCCAAGGTTTACACTGCTGTGGGGGGGCGCTAGACCTGCCATGATAGTTCTTCGACACCACATACTCACATGCACAATCACACCTATGGCCAATTTAGAGTGTCCATTTCAACTACTTTATGTCTTCAGAATGTGGGAGGAAACCAAAGCACACAGAGGAAATCCATGCAAACACAGGGAGAACATGCAGACTCCACACAGAAGGTGCTTCAACTGAGAATCAAACATGGGAACCTCTTGCTGTGAGGTGACAATGCTATCTGCTGCACCAATGTATTAGCATGGATAACCTCGAATTTTGGTTATAGAAGGCCTGTGTTTACAGCTGTCTATTTGGAAAAGAGATTTAAACTTCATTATTTGACGATGTACATTGTTTTGTATGTTTGTATTAAGTTAACTGGTTCTGGCATATTCTGGGAGTGTATTTGTTTTTTTTTTTTTATTTGAAGGTTTTAATTAAAACAAAAAGTATAGCAAAATGTGACATAGTTTCAAATGGAAATGATATGGAAAAACTCTGAAAAGGACCAACCTGCCACACATTAGTAGGTGCACATTTCATAAAAGCTGGAAACAGACATTTAAAAACAGCTGTCATGTATAATAGTTAGGAAAAATGACTCCTTATTATAATAGCAACACTTTCCATGTTATCTTAGAATGTGGATTGTCTCACAGGTATAGACAAAAAGGAAAGAAAATGTATTTATATTAAGAAGTTCAGAGTGCAAATATCAATGCAAAAGGAGGCCCATTTAAAAAGAACTGTGCATGTGGATTTGATAAAGAAAAAATCCAAGATAGATATTTAGCAGAATATCATGGACAAAGGAAAAATGGGTACTTATATTAATTGATAAAGGAGCTCCAATAGTGACAGAAGAGGAAAAACAGACAATAATGGGAGACTTGTCTTAGTAATGGGGTTACTAGCAAGAGATGAGGATTATACTGGCATGGATTTATAGTCCAACTAAAACTGCTATTATGCAGCTTAACTGAATTTTAGGACAAAAAAAACAGCTTTCCGTAGGGAATATTAATTATGGGGGAATGGAATTTGACTTGCAACAATGAGAATGTACCTGTGGAGACTAGAAGAGAAAATATAACAAAAGAGGGTAAATTTCTTAAGAAATTTATGAAAACTCTTGGTAAGGAAAACGTTAAGCCAATAGTAGGAACTCAGAGAGAATTTATGTATTATTCCATAATGCACAACAACTGGTCTAGACTAAACAGAAACTATATCTCACAGGAACATTTCCATTTAATTGAGAGATTTGACACACATCCAATAACTATTTTAGATCATGCATCAATAATTACTAAGATAAAAATACAGAGTAATGAAGTAAAGATGAGGCACTGACATATCTCCACCTATCTGTTCAAAAGAGAGGAATTTAAGGAATAGGTAGTGGATATTATTCTGGAGTAATTTAGGAAGAAATAAAGTGCTCTATAACTTATAGCTAGTTGTGAAACAAAATGTAAGTGGGTTTTTGAAAAATAGGGTAGAAATAAAAGAAAAATACATATAGTTAAGAAGTAACAAGAATTATTTACAGGGACTGACAAAGGTTAAAGTATTTCAAAATAAAGGGACTCTCACAGAACAAGAAACGGCACAACTGCAGAGTGCTAAAGAGAAAATCCTTAAGGGAGTATGGGGGTTTTATGCATGAGTTTAGAAAGATTGCTGTTAAGCCACTGTTTTGGATAATAACACCAGAGCACTAAAACGTTTTAGCACAAGGACTTAGGTAACAGAAAGTAGAAAGGGTTGTTGCCAAACTCAGGGCTCCTATAACAAAAAAATTAACCAGAGATCCTGTAAATATATTAGAGATATTTTGGAAAGTTTTTGAAAATTTGTATAAAATAGGGGAAATCAAGAAACAGCACAAATGGAAACATTTATTGAAGACTTAAATATGCCGAGATTAGAGGTAGATGAGGCTCAACAATTAACAGATACAATAGGAAGAGATGAGATAAAACTGGTAATGTATAATCAATCTGCAGGAAAGTCTCCAAGAATACATGATATGCAGGTATACATTTAGAAACTGGGTAGAAGAAATGGATAAATATCTGGAATTTTTTGTTCAACAGTATTTTAAAAGGAGGGGAAGCACCAACATCCTGGAAAAAAGCTGTGGTGGCTGTAATACCTAAAGATGGTAAAGATCCATCAGACCCACCTTCATATAGGCCCATTTCAATTTTAAAACATGATTTTAAAGTGTTTATGTCTATAATGACCAAAAGAATGGCAAAGGTGTTGAAAAAATGTATAGATATGGATCAGTGTGGGTTTGTGGAGGGAAGGAAAACATTTGACAACATTAACAGAACAATGATGACCCAGGGGGAAGAAGAATGTAAGAAAATACTGCTGTGATTGGTTATGAAGTGAAAGCATTAAATACAGTAAGCTGGGATTTTATAAATAGGGCAATGGAAGCATCTGCATTACCTGATATATTAAGGTTAATGAGGATATATGAGGGAACAGAGGCAAAAATCAAACTGGGAAGGTTCCTGTCTGATAAGTTGTACCTGAACCAAGGAATCAGGCAGGGTTGTCATATTTCTTCTTTTTTATTTGCACTATATTTAGAAGAACTGGCAAAGAAAATAAGGGACTCAGAAATTCAAGAAAATGGCTGATAAAACCAGAAAAGGACATCTCAGTGTTGTAGAAAATTTTGAGACAGTTCCAAAGTTTTGTTTTTAGAATACAAAATGAATGAAGATTAAAAACAAAGGCTACAGCTGTAAACTATGTACCCAAGCATGAATTCGTTCAGCAATACCCATATTTCTGGGCAATGATAAAATGAAGTATTTAGGAATATGTGTTAAAAAGGATTCTTTCATGGCAGTTAAGGATATGCGGGAAGAAACTAAACAAAAGATAAAGCAAAAACCTGGGAAACTAGAAGCTCTTGCTTATTGATATGGAGAGCAAAACACAAGCAGGAAAATGTTTTTAGTCCCTTTAGTTTTATACACAGTTCGGGCATATTTTTCAGGGATTATGATGAAACGGGGGGAGGATTCAAGAAATAAGGGCAGGGTGTAATTTTGGATGCATATCCTTAAGGAGAATAAAAACAGTCATACAGAATATTATACTCATAAAGTAGCAGAAAGTATACTAAGAACTAAGTCAACACTTGAATTGAGAAAGGAGATTCTACTGATAGGGGGTGACTGCAATATGTGGTAAAGTGAATAGGCAAGAGGGCTGGAATTTACTGGAGGAAGCTGCCAAAGGAACCAAGGTATTAGGAGCAAAAAAAAGTACAGTTTTGTACCTACCATAAATGTAGATGTTCGAAGATCCACATTGCTGCAGTCCTTACATATGGGTAGTCCGCTGTCTCATAATAAAAGTATTATTGACGCCGGTCAAGGCGCTTAAAACTGACATCAGCATTTCCTCAGTCTTTTCTTGCCCCAGATGTCAGAAGGCCCTAACAAGAAAGGCCAAAGCCAAAACCAGCAAAACCTAACCAACCACCGTGCACTAACCATATTTACAATATGTACAACACAAACCACACCACCACCTTCAACAACAGAGGGAAGGAGGTGCAGCAATGTGGATCTTGAACATCTACATTTATGGTAGGTACAAAACTGTACTATGTTCTTCATCTCACATTGCTGCAGTCCTTACATATGGGTAGAATCCCAAAGCAGAGGTAAGGGAGGATGGCAAAACTATAAAGCATTAGGAGCTGCCAACATGCCTTGTAAAATTGCAGTTGCAAATCCAGCCCTAGATTTAGAGTAAAGTGGAAGGTGGTAATGCTTAGAGAAAGTATGCACTGAACTCCAAGTAGCTGCTTCCAAAATATCTTTAGTAGCCACCCCTTAAAAAGCTGTAGAAGTGGCAGTAGCCCTAGTGGAATGAGGCCTAATCCCAGCTGGAATCTCCTTACCATGATGGGAATAACAGAAAGCAATACAAAACCAATCCACTTAGAAATAGTTTGTTTTGAAACAGGTTTGCCCTGAGAACCCAAAGCAAAAGAAACAAACAACTGCTGAGACTGCCTGAACCCTTTAGTTCTGCTCAAATAATATCGCAACTGTCTGTGTATATCCAAAGTGTGCAAAATCCTTTCCCCTTTATTTTGGGGTTTGCATAAAAAGTAGGCAAATGAATAGTTTGGTTTAAAGCCACACTAGAAACCACTTTAGGCATAAAAGAAGGGTTAGTACGCAAAGATACCCTATCCTTGTGGAAAATTAAGAAAGGCTCAACTGCCATAAGGGCCTGTAATTCAGAAACCCTTCGCAGAGGTAATGGCCAACAAAAAAGCAGTCTTCCAAGATAAATATTTCAACTCTGCCGATGCTGCAGGCTCAAAAGGTTGTAGAGTGAGTTTCTCCAACACAAAATTGAGATCCCAAGCAGGAGTAGGAGCTCGGGGTCTTATATTCTTTGCCCTCTAAGGAATTGCTTAAACAAAGGCTGAGAAAATAATGGTGGGTCACAGTCATAGTGAGCAGAAATTGCTGCAGCATGAACCTTTATAGAGGAGAAGGACAAACCTTTGTCCAATAACTCAGTAAGGTATTGAAGCAACACTTAAATTAGGTTTAGAAACATCAAAGTCCTTTGCTGTACTCCAAAATAAAAATCTCCTCCATTTATCTGCGTAAACTTTCCTTGTACTAGGCCTTCTGGCCTCCAAAATAACATTCAAAACTTGTTGTGGAAGCTGAGACCCTCCAGGGTTTAAAACAGAATATGCCAGGCTGTCAGATGTAGAGAATGAAGTTTGACATTGAGTAAATGACTGTTCTCCTGAGACAGCAGGTGAGGAATCGAAGGCAAAGGCCATGGAGGCTCCTGTACCAGACTTCTCAGTAATGGGTACCAGTGCTGTCGAGGCCAATCTGGAGCTATTAAAATCATGTTTGGCTTGTCCTGTCTGACCTTCAGCAGTACCCTTGGGAGGAGAGGCAGAGGTGGAAAGGCATACACGTGAAGATTGCTCCAATTGAATGAGAGAGCATCCACTTTCCAAGCTGAGGGATGAAACCTTTTTGTGCAAAACTTTGGCAGCTGGTAATTTAGTGGAGAAGTTAACAGATCTATGTCTGGAGTTCCCCATAACACTGTCAATCTCTGGAATACATGAGGATCCAATTTCCACTCGTGGGGATCCATAATTTGTCTGCTCAACACATCTGCTAAGGAGTTCTGTGCTCCTGGCAGAAACCTTGCCTGAAGATTTAGCTGTAAACTGAGAGCAGTCTCCCACAAAATCATTGCTTGTCTGCATAGAGGATAAGAATGCGTTCCCCCTTGCTTGTTGATGTACCACATGACAGTTGTGTTGTCTGTTTGAATCAACACCTGCCCTGGAAGAAGTAAATCCTTGAAAGCTATCAATGCAAATTGGACTGCTAACATCTCCTTCAAGTTGATATGTAGATGTTGAAGTCTGGGAGGCCATGTGTCTTGTACCCATTTTCCATTTAGATGAGCTCCCTAAGCTTTGTCTGAGGCATCTGTCGTTAAAATCTGACTCGCCTCTGGCCGGGTCACAGAGAGTCCCTTGTTTAGGTGACATTCCTGAGCCCACCACAAAAATTCCTTTTGAATGCAAGGTATTATTTGAATGACAGTGTCCAAATCTTGGCAGTGCTGCGTCCATACATTCTTGAGATACCATTGTAGCTTCCTCATATGCAGTTTGGCATTGGGAAGTACCAGAATACAAGATGCCATGAACCCCAAGGCTTGAAGGACTGTCGCAGTCAGCCTGGACTGATGAGACAACTGGTGGAAGTAAAGAGAAAGATTCTTTTGTTTGTCCGGGGTCAAAAGGCCATCTGGGATGCTGTATTCAGTCTCACACCCAGAAAGCACATGTCCTGAGAGGGTACTAGACTGGACTTTATTTTGTTCACAGAATACCCAGGCATCTTAACACTGCCATCACATACTGTAAATGATGAAGAAGTTCGTCCTTTTCTTGGGCCAGTATCAGGCAATCGTCCAAATAAGGATAGATCTGTATTCCTCTTAGCCTGAAGAAAGCTACCACTGGAGCCAGAACTTTCGTGAACACTCTGAGTAGATAAGCCAAAGGGCAATGCAGAGAACTGATAATGTGAAGTCCCAGCCCGAGCAGATACTTCCTGCAACTGGGCCTGATAGGAACATGAAGGTAAGCCTCCTTGAGATCCAGAGTCACCATCCAGTGATCTTTGCCCAGCAGAGGTAAAAGCTGTTGTAACGTTAACATTTTGAACTTGGGAATGTCCAGATATGTGTTGAGGATGGATAAATCCAAAATTGGTCTCCACGTGTTTCCTTTCTTTGGTACTAGAAACAGGCGAGAATAAAATCCTAGGCCCACTTCTGGCAGAGGGACCGGTTGTATGGCCCCTATTTGAAGTAGTAGAGAAATTTGTTTGCGAGCCTCTAGTCTTTGCTGAGGCAAGGTATGGAAATAAAACTTGTAACCCTGGTGTATGATATCCAATACCCATTTGTCTTGGGTAATCAACATCCAATTTTCCTTGAAGAGTGCTAACCTTCCTCCCAAAGGTGCTGCCAGGCAAGAAGGATCTGGCAGCTGAAAAAGTAGGTCATTGGGCCTGTTTACGAAAGGACTGGCCCCTGCCCTCACCCGAAGATTGTGCAGGTGAACTCCCTGTTCTAGGCCTGAAAGAACTCTGAGCTCTGCCCCTACCACGCCTAGATCTACCCCTAGACTGAGAATCATAAGAAGGATACGTCCACCCCTTAGCAGGCCAATTCCTACTAAACGGTGGCTGAACTTGCAAAAATCTTTAACAGCCTGCATAGACTTAGCCTTGTCTTCCATTTTCTTCAAGACTGACTCCACAGGTGAACCAAACAACACATCAGACTGCAAAGGAGCATCCAAAATCCTCGTCTTAACATGGTCAGATAAATTCTGATCCTTCAACCAGGCGTGCAAGAACTGAGCCAGTGGCAGCCACCCTAGACGAGGCCTGCACAGCATCAAAACCACACTGTAATGAATGCTTACCCACCTGTTCAGAGACATGCACCAAATCTTGCAATTCTTTACACTCAATGCCTTCCGCCAGAGCATCCACCTTAGACTTCAATTGAGAAAGAAGAAAGTTTTGATATTTCAACATATGAAACTGGCAATTCAAAGCCCTCATAGCTAAGGTAGAAGATGTATAGACCTTCTTTCCCCATCTATCCAAAGCTCTGGCTTCTTTATCTAGAGGAACCAGATTTTTACAACAGAGGCCTTGACACCCTTAGGTCCCTGACTAACAGTTTCTGGGTCCGCCCTAGGACTCTTATAAAGATATTTATGAGCCTCAGGCACCCTGTAATACCTATCCGGTTTAACAGGAGCAGGAGGCAGAGAATCAGGATTAAGTGAAGCCTCTGCAAACACATCTTCCACAACATCCAGAACAGGGGGTATAGCCAAGGGCCTATGCTGGGGTAACAGCAAAAACTCCCTAAGCCTTTTCCTAGAATCAGAGAAGTCCTGACCTTCCCACTTAAAATGTTCCCTCATAGAATGAAGTGTCTCTGAAAAAGAAAAATCCTCTGGAGGAGAAGCAGAAGGAGTGGAATCATCTGCATCAGAATCAGAATAAGGAGAGTACTCCTGCAAGTCTTCAGCTAAAGACTCTGAAACATCCAAAGCCTGCTCAAAACTTCCCAACTCTGGCTCCACCCTAGGCCTCTTATCAGGAGGGGGCATAGAACCACTAATCAGAGTAATTAAATCTTCTGCCATTTTAAGCATGTGCTTCTTAGGCACAGACCCTGCTGAACTAGGAGTGACACCAACAGAAGCTAAAACTGGCCTGCCTCTGGGAGAAGAAACAGAAGGAGAAGGCCTAACCACCCTAGGAAGGGAGGGAGTACAGTAACTTGAGAAGCCCCTTCAGCCTGACCTGCCTCCTGAGAGACCACCTCCTGCAAAATCAAAGTCTCCCCTGAGACTCCAGAGAAGTCTCCGCCGGAACCACCGGTTCCACTGAAGCCTCTAAAGAACCGGCGTCCGAACGGACGACTCATCTTGCCTGGGTTTAACAGCTTTGTCTTTGCGCTTCAGAGAAGCGGCGCGGCCCGGAGAATCCGACGGCATATTATAATTGCACCGCTTCCCAAAGACCAGCCTAGCACAATCTAACCTTCGCTTAATAGTGCGTTATTGAACCTAGCACAAAAGCGACACCCAACAACGTCGTGCTCAGGCCCCAAACAAGGAATACACAAAGAATGATAATCCCTATGTGGTATCTGTTTCCCACAAGAAATACAGTTATTCACTTTTTCTGACATCCGGTAAAATACTGAGGCAAGAAAAAACCAAAATAATCCCCAACTTGGATTCGGTCTGAAACTCGAATTGAAAAATTTCAGAACGCTGAACGGCACTTGCAACGCTGCTTCTGCATCGGACCATGCGGCAAAAAAGACTGAGGAAATGACGTTGGTCATGCGCTTTTGTACCCTGACGTCCTGATGTCAGTTTTAAGCGCCTTGACCGACGTCAGCCTAATACTTTGGTACTCGGGCCGACCGAGGACAGCGGACTACCCATATGTAAGGACTGCAGCAATGTGAGATGAAGAACATCTAGTACCAGCGGTAAAAGAACGTTAGAATCTCCGCTCACCCACAACACAGCAACACGCCGAAGAACTGCTTCCGCTCAAAAAATAGTAGTATTGCAACTCAAAAGTGAATCACCATGACCAGTGGTACAAAAATACATTTATTGTAACAAAAAACATTAAGCGCTTTCACTCACATGAAAGTGAGCTTCATCAGAATGTTTAACCAACTGTTACAAATTGTTTAAGTAGCATCTTTGGCGCCAAAACATTTAAAATAATTTAAAGTGCAACTATATTCAAAGAAAACTTTTTTCATGTTGAATTAAATACAGACATTAATGTCTGTAACAGTCTTACCGTCACCACATGTAAGATATAAAAATACAATAAAAAAAAAAATATATATATATATATATATATATATATATATATGAAATACTAAATACTAAATAAAAATGCCTAATACAGACACTATATCAGACTTATGGGTCAGTAGTTTCCTGGGTCTGTTGATGGTCCCTCCTTGTGCAGAGGGATGACTGTTGCTGTTCTCCATTCTACTGGGACAAACTCAGTCTTGAGGCTCTGATTAAACAGAGATCTGACCGGGTATGCTAGGTCATGTTTTTAAGGTATTTAATAGGTAATCTGGAACTTCATCATGGCCCACTGATGCCATGTTTCTAGCTTTAGAGTGCACAGTGATGATCTGTTCTTTTGTGATAACAGGCACAGGAATGGAAGGGATTATTTCATGAGAAGTGACTGGAGGTCACGAGGTGGCAAAACAAGCTGAGTTTAATGGTCAACAGGTATGCCATTTCTTCTAGATGAGTGTAGGTAGTGCCATCTACAGCCAACTCAGCACGTTGTTGAGTGTTTCCCTTTTAAGATTTTGGACATAATTAAAAATGCTTTGTGGTTATTCTTTGCTTGGGATGCTATTTTAGTCTCATATTTAGCTTTTGAAGACTTGACTAATTCCCTGATGTACCTGTTGAGACTAATGAGTGATTTTTTTTTTCTCTGATGTGCACCTTCCCACTTACTTCAAAACAGGAATTTCTTCCTTCTGTTGTACAGTCTATTTATGTGAGGGGTCCACCAAGGTGATGTATTTTTCTGGCTAGACCTGGGTTAGTTCGGTCAAGAACTGCCGTTTTTATGCAGTTAAGTGGTTGTACAGGGCATTAATGTATGCTTCTGCATAGGACTTAATGTTTTTTTTGGGGGGGTAGGGGAACTTTAAAATTACCTATGCTATCACTTAATAGAAAGTAATTTGCCTTTAGGACTTGATGGGGTTCTACCATTAAATATATTTCAAAGAAGACCTATTTATGATCTGATCTTACCAATGAGGACATTATGCTGGATGGAGGGGAATGTAATGCTTCCCCATGTTTGTGAGAACTATGTCAATGATATTTGAGACTCTTGTGGGAGTGCAGATCACTGTTCCACAGTGTTTTCACTCACAAAGTTCAAGAATCTCTGAACCTGCATGTTAGTGGTCATGTATTTTTCCCAGTTTATGAAGGGGTAGTTAAAATCACCTATGAGTAGAGTGTTGGGCTGAATAGTAAGGAATTCTAGTAACTTCAGATATGTAGAGTGCTGTTCATGGTTCATGGTTGGGGACCTTTTACTAGTGACGATATGGTAGGGGATTTTGCCTGTGGTCAGCTGGACATCCGCAATCAAATCATCCTGCTTGACCAATCTTGAGGTGTGATTGTTTTTTACGTAAATGGAAACACCTCCTCCTTTCATTTTTCCTTTTCAGAGGGTAGTCTGAATGTGTGATAGGCATTTTAGCCTTGCACTTCTGGGATGCTTTCTGCAGCCTTAAACGACACCTCTGTAATGGCACAGATGTCAGCATTCTCCAAGGTGAAGAGAGCTTCCAGGGAGTGCAGTTTCTTGTTAAGACTTCTAGCACTAAGCAGTAGTACTTTCAGCTTGGCATTAGAACAATTTGTTACACTGGTAGGTATGTTAGTTTGATGCTTCTTAAAAAAGGCACTATGGGGGTGGCTAATGCCTTGGTCAGTATTCAAAAGCCTACCGTTGACAGGTGAAGACCATCTTTTGCAAAGCAGCGTAGTCTGTCAATCATGTTCTACCAGGCTGACAACTACTGGATCCCCTTGGAATGCCACCAGTAGCTAAGCCAATTACTGAAGTCAATAATTTTCTGTTTGCATTGTGGTATCATTCTTGGTGAGGGTAAAATGCTACTCAATATAAGCCTCATACCAAC
Source organism: Protopterus annectens (assembly GCF_019279795.1). NCBI lineage: Eukaryota > Metazoa > Chordata > Ceratodontiformes > Protopteridae > Protopterus > Protopterus annectens. The sequence goes on along the minus strand of NC_056740.1, from coordinate 65,256,128 downwards.
TTGCGACAAATATTCAGAAAGGTCTATCATGTCTCTTTTCATATAGTGCAGGGAGGTATGTCACAGGTCATTCATACCCACATGGACTATGACTGCGTCATACTGGTACTTGTGGTTGAGTGACCTGGGTGATCTGGTGAATCCTGGCCCCTGACAGGCAACTGACTGTAATCCACACTTTATCCAACCTGGTAGGGGAGGGAGTGTATGTGTGTCTCATGGTGGAGTCTCCTATGACCAAGATGTTTGAATGTGTGGTGTTTTGCATTAGGGGCTTGCTTATGAAGACACTGTGATGTGTATTTCTGTGTGTAGTGCTTGGTAATGACTTGGTTGTGTTTGTATGTGGTTTCTGGTGGCAGCATATGGAAGGTTTGCTTACGGAGACACTGTCATGTATTTTTGTATGTAGTGGTTGGTGATAACTTGGTTGTGTTTGCATGTGGTTTTTGTTGGCTTCATATGGTAGGGCCTTTTGACGATTTGGTAAAGATACTTGTGAGTACTTCTGCATATGTGGGTTTATGTGCCCAGACCTTATTTAGTGAGGGAAAACATGTGCTTGTGCTGACAACCTGGTTGTCATTTGATTCATTAGTAAGTGAGAGTTATATCTCAATTTTCATGGTGAAACTTCATCTCACACATACTGTGTTTGTTTGTTTGAGGATTAAGTGGTTGTCAGTAAAATGAGACAATTGCTACATTCCCTCCGGATGTCCATGTCCACCAGGCTGGCCACAGAGATAGCAGAATAGTGCCTAAACATGGTTTCAGGTTTTTTACTAAGGGTTTAACCAGGGAGATTTAACTGGACTGGGATGATAGCACATGGATGAAGAATGGATGCTATACTCAGTGTGAACTGCAGCTATCCAACAAGACAATGCTGTTCTGTGCACATCTCAGATGTTCGTAGAGAAGGTTGCAGAAATAGTTATTTTAAGGGAAATTTTAACTTGAAAGTATTTGTGTCTATACGGGGCACTGCTAACCACTGCTGTGCTGAGAGCAGCCTAGCTCAAACACTAGGCCTGTATAGAATCAGGAAAAACAAGTTTTACAACAGCAAGGCATACAAATCAATCAGGAAAACACAAAATAAGCTTTTAGCCAGCAGCCCCCAACTTGAATAGGTTTTGTACAACATACTCCTGTCACAAGAGTTCAGTCAGAAAACCCTCTTAATGTAAAAATGCTGGTTTTAGAGCTCAAGTGCAGGGAAAGCACATGATCTAGGTACTGCTGCCCTGTAAATCTAGAAAACACAATGTATATTACGTAATCAGCTTTGAAATTCTACTGCGAGAAATGTAGCAATACAGGATTCTTACAAAATATAGTAAAAATAATCAGCAAAAGTGCAAAATTATACTTATGTTCATTCTTTTAGCAGAGGATGGCTCAAGACCCAGCAGATTCTCTGTAACTCTCAAGTGAAGTGGCCAAACCAAGAGCAGCTCTGAGGAATTAAAACTCCAAATTCTCCGTAATGACCTTTATCTGAATAATGCCCATCAGAAACAACTGGATAATGTGTAAGTGAACTGCTGGATAACTCAAAGTGTTTAACGGAACAAAAACGGGAAAATGTGTTCTTTCAATGAATGGAATGTAGAAATTCAGGATGTAATTTTAAATCAGAACATGTACATTCATTGACACTGAGCTCTCCTTTGAACATGATGTTCACAGTCATTAGAAAATCCTTCTACCTTATCAAGTTGATTTCCAGGTATGTGTCTTCCAAGTCTAAAAACATCAAAATACCTGTTTACTCATCCATCATTAACCCCACTACAGAGAACAATATCTATCTAGCATTTACCTGTCCAAGCATATGGTTAAACTTGAAAGATCCCAACATTTCCTTACTAAAAAGATAAGGGTCCATGCTCCATTTCCTACTCTGAGCACCACAAAATCCTGCTCCTCTTAACTGTCTCCTACAGACTTCACAGGGTTTATCTCATTTTAACATACATGAGGACTCTGAAGTCCCTATCTTGAGTGGCTTCCTTCATATTCATAAAACCTGGAACACCCTGAACACACACACTAAAGACCTCAACCTCCACTATAACATGAACAGTATCTGCTGGTGAGATAGATACCTCACCCAAAGAATGCCACTTTTATGGAAAAGACGTCCCTTGCACATTAAATAATGTAGCTCCTTTAACCTTTTTAAGTGCACACTAGACAAATCGATAAGTATCTATAAATATACCCCAGACTCCCAACAAAGTCTCTTACAGATAGGTGTTGCATGGAGGGGGTGGGGGCTGTTGTGGCTAGGCTACATATATTATCTACCAGATCACCTAGTATTAACCAATGAACCTATAATGGGTTTCAAATAACAAACTAGCATATATCCAAATGACAAAGTACTTTCACTCTATAGAAGGGATAGCCATGGTAGAAACAAAGCCAACAGCAATGTGGCCAGAACCAGTGCAGCTCAGTTTAACAAGATGACATTTCCCAGATGTCAGGCATTCCTATTCAGGTACTTGAAATCAAGTTGCATCACAGACCATTTAACCTGTATTACCTAATTTTAGAAAGACAACTGCGTAACATGGCTTAAAAGGTTAGATTTAGCAAGAAAAAAAATGAAACATAGCACTGTGAAAATGAGGCAGTTGGAACCAGTAAGGTCTC
>NC_056740.1:65000961-65248461 GCF_019279795.1 Protopterus annectens | reverse complement strand
CACAAATATAAAAAAATAAGATCACAGAGGGAAAAAGTAGAACTGAAATTATGGATTACCTGCAAAGTGAAGGATTTAATACAGAAAATCCAACTCTGGTAACATCATAGCATGATAGTACAATAAGTCCCTACATTAAGGAGGAATACGTCCCTACATTAAGGAGGAACAGATAGAATGTGTCTTATTTGATCAGTTGCCACATTAAGGTACACTGGAGCCTTCGGTAAGAAAACAGTACAAAAGTTCACTTGGAGTTGCACAGCAAGAGAATGAACAGGAAACGGTGCAGCTCTGACACAGTCAATGTTGTGGAGTGATAGGCCAGTGAGTTCCCATACGAAAGAGCAACAGATGACTGCAAGATGCAGTTGAACTGAATATGTCACACTAAGATGCTCTGGAAATTTCTGCAGAATGCCTGTAGAAAATGGAGAATAAAGAATATTCTAACTGTTAGTAATTGAGCCTCATCTACATGCAACCTTGGCATATTTAATTCTTCCATAAACATTTCCTTGTGCGCTTTGTCTTGATGTCCACATTTCTCTGCTTTAAGCAGATTTTCATAAAATTTCTGAAATATTTCTAACATCTCTTCAGGATCTCTGGTTATTTTCCATGTTTTAGGCTTCCTAATTTAGGCAACAACCCTTTCTACTTTCTGTTGCCTGAGATGTTGTGCTAAAAATTTTTGCCCTCTGGAGTTATTATAAAAAATGCTTAACAGCAATCTTTCTAAACTCATGAATATTACTGAAGTAGCCCTTATTTTCTCATTAGCACTCTACAGTGGCACCTCTTCCTGTTCTGTGAGAGTCCCCCTATTTTCCATCTTTATTATGCATTTGTCCCACCATCCCAAGCCTTCTTATAGTGTGACTATCAAAATTCATACTATAAGTGTGGATATGTGGTGGTGGTGGTGGGGTAATGGTCAACTAAAATTAGCCTTTGTTAGCACAGCTTTGTTATGCACTGAGAACCAGATTTATGCATTGTATACAGTAGGGAAAAGGCAGCTTGCACTTGGTGTAAGAACAGACAAATACTGGTGATTCAAGATATCAAGTCTGCCTTGTTCACTATGTCAGAAAGACTGCTCATCATCATCTGTTTCTCTAGAACCTATTAGTAACATGGGGTACACAAATTCCTTCTAAGCCTGTACTGATGTGTTGCACAGCAGTTCATGAAACATGTGCTATATAAGTGCAGGGACCAGCTGTGCATTGCAATGTGCAGCATATTGTCATAGGGCTTGCCCCTTGCTGCATCATACAATGCCTCTGGACTACCACAGGTGATACATCAGGATATGGTTTGGTAAGCATATGCCACTTCATGCTCCTAACACTGTATACTCCCAGTTGTTGTTTGGCTTTGTCTGTTTACAGCATGCCTCTCAGTTACTTAGCTGTAAATGTATTTATGTTGTGAGTATGGCCCTCCACATATGAAGACTGGCTAAACCAGCAACTCTGCGTGTCCCTATACATTGCTGAGCATAACAATAGGGCCCTATAGGTAGAATTGCAGGTATGGCTTCTGCAAGATTTTCTGTCATGCAGTTTTTTGACATACACATCCCTAACATATGGTGCAGCTGATGGTGGTTCTACTCCATGCATCAACATCTTCAGCCATGCTACATGGGGGAAAAAAGAGTCTTATGTCTATGGGCTGAATCTGGCATTCAAATGCTGCATGTGTGGCATTTTCTTGTTGTTCACATGTTCCAGTAGTTTTTTTTTTTTCATGTTTTCTGTGTTTCAGTCATAAGTTTACGTCCAAAGGACAAAAGGTTTCTTATGCAGTACTTAAACAACAACATGATGATTTCCATTCTGACTACGGTGTATTTGCTGTCAATCAAAGGACATACATCATCATATATCTGATAGAAATTTAAATAAATTCCTTAGTCATTTGAATAAGACATGCTTCTGTGTTCTCCATCTCTGTAAATTAAATGGAAACATGGCTACTGGATCTCAGTAAAGTTAATGATATGCTGCCAAGTTTTTGCATAAAATGTATAAGGCTTACAAGAAATGGAATCACAAGAATATTAGAAAACCCAAGGCTGTTCGAGCAGTGGCCATACATACCTATCCAATAACCACCCTCAGGCTCTACCGACTTTTTCAAAGGAGGACAAGGCCTGCAAATTCCAGCGTATATTTCAGAGCACCCTTCCAGTTGTCTAAGCTATGTTTAAAGGCTGACATGATGTTGTATTGCTTGACATGCAGGGAGAGTCTATTCCAGAGCATGGGAGAGGGACTGGGGGAATATGTAGTAAACCTATCTCTCATTTAGTTTTGTTTATTACCAGATGTAAATTGAAAGCTATGGTTTTAGTGTTGGTTCCACATCAATATTAAGAATCTACAACAAAAAATCCACTTGAATGAAGAAAAAATACAAAACAAAAAAGCACACCTTCTACCTTACAGCTATTGTTCCTCTAGTTTGTTCTTGGTTGTGCTGTCTTCCATGTGGAATTTCTGTGTTCTCTCTATGTCACATGGGTTTTGACTGGTGTTCTAGTTTCCTTTCATAGTCCAAAAACATCCCACAGCTGAACTGTCTCCCTTTCTAAAGGATATCCATAGGCATGTACACCTTGAGAGAATGTCCATGTGTGCATTAATCCTGCGATGGACTATCGCCCATTCAGAATAAGTTCCTATGCTTTGTGCACACTGAGTGCTGGGATATGATCTGGCTATATGATGACAATGTAAAGGATTAACTGGGTAAGTGGTGAATGAATGAATGAAAGAAAATAATAACCCCCAAATATCCTTACTTATATAAAGCAACTCCACAATCTGCAATTGTGGTGAAAAGGGAAACGGCACCTTTTCTGATAAAGTGTTGCATTTCTCTCCCTGCATCATCAGTTGTACACAGACAGTACAATGAACTGTATCTACAGTTAGAAAAGGAAATGCAAAGTAAACCTTCCCAGTTTGCTACTCCTGTCTCCTCCAAAATTTTGGTCAGTACATAAGGAGTTGCAATAAATAAAAGATTTTTTGGGATGATGTAATAACACAAGAATGTCTGGATGACTGATGCTGTGGTGCAATCAAAAAGGGAGACAAGACATTGGGAAAAAAAACTAAACAAGGCATCACAAGAAAACAGACAAATTTTGGCACAGGCAACAGCTAAAAAGTAGAAACAAAGAATAATTCCATATAGAGGTCAATGACAAAGGAACAGAAAATGAAAAAATTCCAAGACATCTACAATGACTGAAATTTACCTACAGAGCAACGGTTTACATATTGTCAAACTAAGCTGATACTGAAAGTCATAAACCTTTACAGGACCAAAGAAGGCAGAAATGGGAATCTGTGCTGGGGGATGAGGTAGTATAATTTATCAAGATATTTGGAAAAGGACGAGTATTGCTCATATTGTGGAGTTGTATGGGAAATGGGACCAACAAGAAAGTGTCTCACTATCTGAAGGACAGTGACTAGAAATATGTCAAACAATGGACAACCTGAGGAAATAGTGTCATACTTGAGACTGACAAATGTAAATAATTACACAGATGGCATTTAATACCAGTTAAATTGCATGGGGATGGGAGAAAAACAATCTAGGTACTGGAGATGTCAGAATCTGAATGTGGGTTTATATATGTTTTGGACTCTCCAGTGGCTAAATATAAATGAGCATAAAAGCCAGTCTAACTTATGAACTATTTTCTGTTATTAAAATGCTAATATCAAGCAAGGAATGTGTATTTGATATTAGGGAACAAGTAAGAGCCTGAGTGAACCAACAGTAGATATAGTTAATTATCATAAGTGTTCTTAACTGTGAACTGGTGAGTCTACATTACATCGTCGAACTCACAGGAGTTTGAACGGTGTAATATTGAAACATGACATTCGAAACACAAGAATTACGAAAACACAGAACAGCGACTTTTTTCCCAGGAAAAAAAAAATCACTGTTCCGGTACACAAAATAAGCCACTTACACTTTACTCTTGAACTAATGTGGAGGACTTTGCCCCCACACCCCCAAAGTGGGGGGCTGTGCCCCCCACATTACCCTACTTAAATATACCAACTCCAAGATTACACCACAGTGGAGGAAATAGCAAAGCCCCGAAAATGGCCCACCAATTTTTTTCCCCTGGAAAAAAATATCGGCGTGCTGTGGCTTTGCTATTTTTGTATTTCGAACATTTGGGTTTGATATTACAAAGTTCGGACTCCTGTGAGTTCTTCTTCTTCTTCTTTTCCCAGTCAGGGGTTGCCACAGAGGATCATCTGTCCACGCATGATTGGCAGTGGAGTTTTACAGTGTCGAGTTGCCAGCCCGGCGCCCAACCTTCCACAGAAGGCACACGCACACACTGACACCTAGGGCCAATTTAGAGTGTCCAATCCACCTATGGCATGTCTTTGGGATGTGGGAGGAAACCGGAGCACCTGGAGGAAACCCACGTGACCACAGGGAGGACATGCAGACTCCACACAGAAGGCACCCCAGCTGAGAATCGAACCGGAGAACCTCTTGCTGTGAGGCGGCAACGCTAACCGATGCACCACCGTGGCTGCCCACTCCTGTGAGTTCAACATTACAATATAAACCCTGAACTGCTAAGGGGGTGGAAATTGAGATCAATGGAAGCATACAGTAACATGAATAGTAAATATATAAAATTACTGAGAACATTTTTATCCTTTCTGAGAGAAAGTACATACAAATGTAATTGCCCAGAGTGAGAAAATGTATCAGTTTTTTCCCCATTTCTCACTACCAGAAATGTCTTGAATGGCAACAATCAGTCCCCCTACTATATATTCTAAAGGTGTGTATAACTCTTTATTTGTCTTATTTTATCATAGGATCAGGACAATGAGAATGCTCAAACTAAGACGGACTATCTGTAAAATGAGCTCTGATAGTGTATTTTATTGGTTGCTAAATGACTACATTAAGATTTATGAATTCTTTAACCTTTAGGGACACTATCAATTAATCTTTCAATTCATCCTTATTAGAAGGTTGTAAAATATAGTCTGAGGTAGAAGAACTATACATTCCACAATAATATGACAGAATTTGCAACAGCTGCATTTGTTGTACATGCTGAATCTGTTTATTAGGAAATTGTTCTTAATATTTGCTTATACTGTTTATAATGTCTTTGCATGATAGCTGATATAGGGGGTTATGATCAGGTTGATGATCATAATCCACTTATTATGGATGCCAAAAAATGAATCTCAAGAGTGAAGCTCTCCAAGAGGTGAATCTTGGCATCTATGTTGAGAACAGATAAGGGATATGATCAGTGAAACAATCAATTCTTTGCAGTCCATGGAGCTTTATCTGCTCCATGTACAACTAATTAAAAGGGAAAGAAATCACCAAGTGTTTTCCTGGCTTTCATACCATAAAACACTTAGGGAGCACTGTCTGACTGCAATGTAGTCTGTTATGTTTACATATACCTCCATACCTCTCAATTGTCTAGATTTTTACAGGCCATCCAGATTATTGTTTCATATTTTTGATCTGTTCCTCATAAAATATGTGGTTTTCAGGCAAAAACTGAGGCTTGACGTCACTAAACAATGGCATACATTTGAGTTTCAGTGTTCACATTCTTCAAACTATGCTTGAGAACACACATCCTGTTACTCTAGCAACTCTCTAAGTTTTTTTTTTTTTTTTACAGGAAGTTAGGGACATGTTAAGGGTATGGATAGTAGGCAGAAACAAATGTTTTGTTTTGCCGCTGTTATTTGCTAGAATCTGACCTTAAGAACATAAGCAGGGGGTGCTTAACATTTGTTAAAGTGAGGTCGCACACCATTCTGGCGCTTAACTGGTTTGTCTTTTTTGGAATATCAGAGGGTAATCAGTGTGCTCCATGCACTACATAGTTGTTAAGTCTGATTATTCCATGTTGCTTGTATGTTATTAAAATGTTATACAAAAAAAGTATATGGTAAGCACCAAGCAGTACAATAACATAGTGATGAAAATCAAAAGGGAAACCTACAGAAATTATTACAATAATACCGGTTGTAAATGCTACTACCATTTGCCATATTTGGGGCCATATGATGATGATGATTATGCCTTTGACAAAAAAAAAATGTAAGAAAACTTCATGCTTGCAATTTATGTATCTAACCCCCTTGCTTCTTCATCTGTGGGAAAACTGTTCTACATTTTATTAATAAACTCTTAGTTGGGAGTGGGAAACATATGCTAAAAGATGTCAATCACAATGAAAACATTGTTTTCCCTGGGTTAATCTGTTATCTGCAATGTCTATCATATGTTCTGTACAGCACATATCCTACAGCATTACTTTGTCATTCCACATCAGATACCATAGTCATCAACCTCACCATCCAAAAAAAAGATGAGGTATGTGTCATGTCAGGATGCATACATTCTCCTTTTACTTCTTTTATTTCTCTTTATAAACCTATCCACTTATAAATGAGGCATGTAAGGAGAACAGTAAAGGATTAGGAGACTGACATCATATCACTCAACCTGCAGACACTGAAAATATGACCAAAGACCCTTGAAAAGCAGGAACATCCAACTAAAAATCTGGACATCTAATTAGCATACAATATGAATACCAAACAGCAAATAACTCTTCCCACTTCCAGTAGGAATGTGGGATACTACTCAGAAACACATTTAAAAAATGGAGTTATAAAAACGATGGAAAAATAAGCACATTCTCCAAGCGGCACAGTAAAATGTGTAGACTTTAACGGATTTTACTGCAAAATTCTACCAAACAAAGTCATTTATTTTTGCTTCAGAAAAACTGGAGATGAATGATGTGTGTCTTCCTTCTTTAAATTATTGTTTTCACTTGTATGTTGTCATATAGTGTGGTTTTTTGCATATTAAAAAGCTTCAAAAGAAAATTGTAAAGGGGTAAATCAAGCCTGAAAATGGGGACATACCAACAAAAAATAGGGACATCATAAAATACAAATGCTTCTCCAAAATAGGGACAGCTGAGATATCTGCTGACAGCTCAATGGTAAGATAAATAAATACACCAACAGAAATGACACCACCATGAAACTTCCATATATGCACTTGGACCAGAGTACCAAGCATCCACTCCATTTAAGGAGCAATTTTTATCCCATAAGGTGTCACACAGAACACAGAACAGATGTTATACGACATGTCATAATATCCTGTAGAAAGTTCAGTTATCTTGCTATCGCTGCAGTAATTTGCAGGCCAGTAGTGAACAAATCCCAACAAATCCCACTCCCCACTTTCAGTAAAGTTGTCTTGCAATGCAGCACAATCTAGGTTATCTTCATAAGGCTACTCCAAGGTAGTCAATGAGCCACAGTTTAACTGTGTTATAAAGAATGCAAATTGGAAACATTTCATATACTTCTTCTTCTTTCAGCATTTTTATTTCTCTAATTTTTCTTTTGTGACTCCTATGTACTGGGTCTATATCATAACGTCAAACTAACAAAAGTTCGATCATTGTAATATCGAACCCTAAAGTCTGAAACCCAACAAAATTGAAAACACAGAACAGCGATTTTTTTCCCAGGGAAGAAAATCGATGTTCCGTGACAAAAAAAAAAATGTAACCTTAAACTTAAACTAAAGGCCCCCTACACCCCCCTACTTAAATATACCAACTCCGAGATCGCACCACAGTGGAGAAAATAGCAAAGCCCTGAAAACGGCCCACCGATTTTTTTTCCCTGGGGAAAAAAGTTGATGTGCCGTTGCTTCGCTATTTTCAATTTTTGGACTTTAGGGTTCGATATTACAACGTTCGAACTTGTTTTAGTTCGACGTTGTAATATAGACCCTTATGTACTGGGTAACAAAACAGGAATAAAATGAGGCTTGCATATTTAGGTGGAGTAGATGCACCAGGAGCTAATCAAACCAGAAATTCCTTCAGTGTGTAAAAGAAATATGTCTATTTCTAATACAGATGCATCTAATAAATCAGCAAAGTTACCAAAAAAGTAGCATCATAATAACATTGTGGATTCCCATTAAATTCCTTCACAAAATTAGCACTAGCTTATTGAAACAATCATAATCAGCATGTGTAAAGTAAAATCTTAATAAAAATGAAACAAACAAAATTTAAAATAACATTGTTTGTGGAACTAAAGAAACAATGATTATTAAATACAATACATTGCGAAAGTCTTCAGGATAATGGGACTGAAACTTTGGTTTTGTGAATATATAAATCAATGTGATTTGTGGTATTTTCTTAATTTTATTTAAACAGCATTAAAACAACTTCACCATTGGGATAAGTAAGCATGAATAAAAGCACACCTTAACAGATGTAAACAGTTTAAGCATGTCATATAAACCTCTCATGTTTCTTATCTGTCTGAATAATTAAACATAAGAAATGGAGGAATCATGCATTTACCAGCATACTGGTGTCTGTTGCAGTCTGAATATTGATTAAAAAGATAAACAAGTCCAAGAAACCAGACATCATGTTATTAAAAATGCAAGAAACACAAAATGATATTATACTGAGAGCTACAAGCAGGCTGTAGGTTGTTTCAGCCGATAATTCAGAAAAGTACATCAGAGATGCCCCAAACTTGTAAAATAAATCCTTTTTTGTTTCAATGTAACATTTTTTCTCTTTTTTTCTACCTGGTGACACGGTCTGCATTCTTTGTGAATGACTTGGTTGTTCCTAACAGGAGGACAGCAAGACTGCTGCTTTACAAAGAACAAAGCCTGCTTGTTCCAAGTCATTTATTGCATTTTCTACGGTATTTTTTACAGTTCCTCACTTCAGAAATAAGCTTCTACTTTGGGTATACAAACTAAGTCCCTGTGTCGCTGTCTTTGCATTTTAGACACTGAATGAAGATAACAATTATCTTTTGCAAGCAAATAGCTGGAAAAATTGTAACCCCATGTCAGCTTAGACCTTTCAGAAAAACAGAAGGATTACTCCAGACAGTTATCTTCTTCTTCTTCTTTTGGCTTTTCCCGGTTAGGGGTCACCACAGCGGATCACTCATGATTGGCAGTGGAGTTTTACGGTGTCAAGTTGCCAGCCTGGCACACAACCTTCCACAGAAGGCACACATACGCACGCACACCTAGGGCCAATTTAAAGTGTCCAATCCACCTACAGCATGTCTTTGGGATGTGGGAGGAAACTGGAGCACCCGAAGGAAAACCACGCAACCACAGGGAGGACATGCAGAATTACTCCAGACAGTTATAAATATTAATATTTGACCAGTGTGTTACATTAACTTTATCATAAGAGATTTGGACTTTAGAACGGTAGCTATGATTTTAGTACTAGGGACTTTTGCGATTTTTCCCAGTCTCAGACAATTTTTAAACTTAAAGGATGCATTATGAAAAGTAAGATGGAAGATACTCCCCTTCTTCATCTCTTGGGATTGTACAATTGGAGATTATCTCTGCCTATTTCCTTGGTCATCTGTCTAGTTTGGGAGTAGCTGTCTTTGTTACAGAATGATCTAGATCTGGAACTCTTTTTCGTGGTTCCTATTGTCCCCATCACAGAGGGAAGGTGTGACTTCAGTTAGCTTTTCATTGTGTTCTTTAATAAGGCTTCTGAGCTCTTTATGTTAACATTTCTAGGATAACTGCAAAGTATGACATTTCTGAGAAATTAATTGTGCCATTGTGAAGTGATGCTTAAATGCTATGGATAATAAATTCCATCTAGTTATTCCTTGCTAACTGCACATTTTCAGCTCTTCCTTCTATTGACATCCTGTGGGTCACAATCATCTTTTAGTTTTTAATGGAAAAAGAATGTCATCTTTTTGTTTTAAGGAAGAAGAAAAAAAACAGCTGATTTGTACACTTATTTCTTTAGTATACAGTATGAGTTCTTTCATTTTGTAATAATTTAAATGTTTCAACAAAATACCACATTTATCTTAGGATACGGTATTCTGTGTTGCAAAAAACTGCAAAAAAGTAAAAGATACTGGTTGGCTACCAATGTAAAACCTCTGATAAATATACCAGAGGTCCTTCTCAGTGTATGTTAGGCTGTGCTAAGCCAAATGTTCAGATTCTTAACTAAGACAACTATTAATTGCTAACAAGAAATGATTCATATATTGTCTCACGTACCTGTAGGTTTGAGTGCTGTGTGTGGGCAAGTGAGTGCGAAAATAGGGAGGGGGTTGTGATGGGACTGGTCAAGCATTTCATGATTTCCCTCAGTAACAAAATAAAATATTCTACATACTCAACCAGCTATAAACACATTATTGCATTTGTCACAGCAGAAGTTCTTAGATGCTCTTAAAAATCAGCTTAGTTATCTATAGTGCTGTTGCTTATCACAGAAGCTAATTTTACCTTGACACGGCTGACTGCTTCCTGGGCTTGCATCATGCGGATGTTTTTGGATGGGTTACGTTCTGACAGTAGCTGTGTAGAGCCCAAGTAATTGGCTGCGAAGATGATTCCATCAATGAGGTCTTCAGGTTCACATGGACCTGGAACTGAACCAAAGAACATTTCAACTAAATTATCTCCACAACAGAACATGTAAATGAGAACCATTATTGATTTATTCACTTCCCACCTAAAATTTCTGGTAAATGTACAACTTAATCAGACTAAAATGTACAAAGCTTTCATTCTGCCTGTATATATATTCCTGTTTTACAGAAAATCAAAATGTCACTGTACCTAAACAATAAAAAACATGAACTTGACAGTGGATGAGTCCTAAATTCAGTAAAGAACCACACAACAAATAAGGCCCACTGTTGCAGTTCTACGTATGTTATATCTACTATTTAACAGAGAACTGATCTAGTTAAAAGTTATCTTCCACATTAAATTATTTGTTTTGTTATGTGTGATATACACTCCTGAACCTAAAATGGTGTGTTCTTTGGTGCATGTAGGCTGCTTCTGACTACTCCGATTAAGAATTCCCTCGTGATACTCATAAGCTTTCTTGCCCTTACTTTTACTTGCACTGAAAATGATGGATTAAAGTAAATTACTCAGGTGCATCCAATGTTCAACAGATCTTAAAACGTCATCATCATTTCCTATTCACCAATGAAGAAGTCCTCCTGCAATCACTTATCAGAGTTGTACTTTGCTTCAAGGATCTCTCTAAGTGGTGACTTAGGGTTGGAATTTCACTTTCTTCTTTTAGTTTGTGCTTTTTCTTCTTTTCTTACATTACTTCTTTTCTGTAATGTATAATTAGTGTGTCTTTTAATACTATGGGTACCATATTTTAGACAACAAAGCCTTTGCTGTGGACATAATGGTTAAGATGCCTACTTCCCAGACGCAAAGTCCAATGTTTAAATGTCTTAGCTTTAAAATGGCCTGCAAGGGCAGCTATCCTAGTGCTTACGAATCATTAGGGGTTGGGGGTTAGCACAACAGTTAAGGTGTTTACCTCACAGTCACAAGGTACAGGGCTTGATTCTCACCTTCAGAAGAATGGCTAGACTAAAAAAGGCCATTGGAAGTCATTAGCCTAGTAAACCTGACCTAACAGTCTAGCCATGCAGACTACATGAGCTTGTGGGGTCATATCTGTCACTATTCATGAAAATAGCCACGACAGTCATTTTTTCCACAGTTCTGCAAAGTCGCAGTTTACAATTTGAATGATGGAAGAGTTTATATTGTTTACTATTATTCAATGGGTTCCATCAGGCCCAGGTTGCAGTATCAATTTCAACAGAATCCAAAGCTCTGTTAACCAAACTATAAGTAAAATTAGAATGTAACAGTTCATTCAGTTCTAAGGAGCACTAATGAAGTTAACACTACTGGAACTACCAATATTATCAAACACATTTTTAACACATGAACAACGGATTGCTTGTCATTAACAATATGCCCACCGTGCCATACTTCACTTCTTCTTTCGGATTTTTCTCGGTTAGGGGTTGCCACAGTGGATCACCTGTCTGCTCATGATCAGCAGTGGAGTTTTACGGTGTCGAGTTGCCAGCCCAGCGCCCAACCTTCCATGGAAGGCACACACATGCACACACTCACACTTAGGGCCAATTTAGAGTGTCCAATCCAGCTACAGTATGTCTTTTGGATGTGGGAGGAAATCAGAGCATCTGGAGGAAACCCACACAATCACAGGGAGGACATGCAGAATCCACAGAGAAGGCACTCCAACTGAGCATCGAACCAGAGAACCTCTTGCTGTGAGGTGACAATGCTAACCGCTGCACCATCATGGCCATCCACTGTACCATACTTCACTGATAACATCATTTTGAAAAACCTTATAATTAACATGCCTGAAAGGGCCATTTTATTATTAGTAACACAAACAGCTAGTACTTTCTCTTGCAGGGCTTTACTAGCATGACCTTCCCTGCTAAGCCTAGTACTTACTTGTTAAGTTAGGATTTTTTTGTAAATTCTCCAATGATGCCTTTTTCAGTATACAGCTTGTAAGTACTTGCATTTCACTGTGGTGGTTAGTCATTAAACACCCTATATGTGAGGAATTCTCCTGTGACACTCATACGAGTTCTACTAGAAATATAAGGTTTGAGCAGCTCCTGGAAAAATATGTTGGACACGTCAAAATTCATAGAAAATGTTGTTATACACTAGTTTATACAGTTGAAATTTGCACTAAAATATTTCTAATGAATGAATAATGTTTTGAAATGTAGTAGAAATGTTAGTGCTGATCAAAGAATGGCCCCCCAAAAAACAAAAAAAACTGTTTCCTGCCTTTTCTGTAACTAGTCTAGTCCGGATACAGATTTGCTGTATACTGGACTGTTTGTAAGCTTCTGAGATCTGCTAGTTCTCTCCTCTCCTGCACTTTTACTAGCATATTAGCTAAACACTTTACCAGACTTCTTGTAGCAATTATTGTAGCACACAAAAAAACTAAATGTTCTACAAGGAAACTCCAGTACTTATTATTAATGCCCACCACTCCAGGCATGTCTAAAGGTCAGTTCCCTCTGATTTCTCCTGTTAACCTGGTAAACTTGGGCATCCTGAAGCAATGTAGCAACTGCCTCATGTACACTGATAACCCTTTCCTCTTACCTCACAATACTCAGACTTGTGAGAGATGCACTTATATATCCAAATTGAATGCCATGCACTCTCCAGCCAAGACTCTGGAATAGTCAAGAGGAGAAGGTCAACACTTGCACCACACCAAATGGAACACATAGCCCTCCAGAACACACACCAGCACTGCCTTCACATAAAAACACAAACCACACACCCACCTTCGCAGAGGCTCTCAATAAAAATCTACCCAAACAGCAGACTCGACCACCACAACACAACACTAATCAAAAGACACATAACCCTCCTAAATAGTGTGCCACTCAACCAAAGCCCCTAAGGCAAAACAGCATGCCCAACACACTAGCCATAGGTGATTCGATAGTGAGGCACACTGATGCGCCACTCACTAGTTTGAATAAGGAGAAAGTAACAGTCAGCTGCCTGTCAGGTGCCAGGATCCACCACATAACCCATGCACTCAGGTCCCTCAACAACAGGTACAAATATGACTCCGTCATTGTACATGTGGGTGTGAATGACCTGAGACGTACCTTCTTGGACTACATGAAAAGAGACATGGAGGAGCTCTCAGATTATGTAGCCCAGGCGAGTATGACCCTAGCCCTGAGCAGCCTCCTGCCATCACCCAGAATGATACCACAGTACAGGCAGAAAATGATTGATTTCAACAACTGGCTAAGTTTCTGGTGTCACTCTAAGGGGATCCAGTATCTGTCTGCCTGGGATGACATGACTGACAGACCTCGATGCTTTGCCAGAGATGGCCTGCATCTGTCACCCCTGGGCTTCCAGATACTGGCCAAGGCTCTTGTCACCCCTATAGTGCCTTTTTTAGGCAGTGTTCCAAAGACCAAATTACCACCATAACAGCTACAAACAAATGCAATCCGAGGGTCATGCTGCTCGATGCTAAAAGTCTAAATCTCAAAATGCACTCACTCAAAGCACTCCTTAAAATGGAGAACATCGACATTTGTGCTGTAACAGAGACCTGGTTCAAGGTAGCAGAAAGTACCCCTGCTCTCCCAGGCTATAACTCATTCCACACCTTTCGGCCCCAGAACTTGGACCGAAGCTCCAAAGGCGGTGGTGTTTCCATATTCACAAAGGATGTGCACACCTCCAGAGTGGTAGCCCAACATAACACATCAGAGATACTTCAGGTGCAGCTAACATTGGGTAAGACAGCGATTCAGGTTGTAGCCTGCTATAGGTCCCCAACCATGTCCCAAGGCTCACACTCCATGTTTCTAAGCACCCTGGAGAATATCAGGGTCCAACCTAACACTCTCATACTGGGCAACATCAACTACCCCTCCATTAACTGGGAAAACTACTCATGTACCAATTCACTTGCCCAACGTTTCCAGCAATTCATTAATTCCAATCCCCTGGACCAGCTCGTTCTTACCCCCACTACAGGTAACAACATCCTTGACCTAGTCACTACTAACATGGCCGGCTGTTGCTCTATACCAGTAGTCATCTCCTCCCTGGTTAGATCTGAGCACAAACTAATCACCTAGGAAATCCACATCCTTCCCACCACCATCCCCCTGCAAAGGTAACCACCATGAAAAACTTCTCCAAAGCTAACTTTGGGCTCCTAAAACAGAGCTGGCTAACTTCACGGCACCCATGCAATTGGAGAACAACTGCATGACCACTGAATCATACACTAATGCCCTGTACGAACACGTACATAAATGCATGGATCTCGCCACTCCCAATAGAACCAAGATGCTCTCTTCCAAAAAAAAGGAAGCCAATCTGGTGGTCCCTGCCATAAACAAACTCTACAACAGAAGGAGGAAACTGATGCAGAATAAGGTGAAGTCCCAAGACTGGAAAAATTCCCTTATCTGCTTCAACAAAAAGTTGAGATCCCTCATCAAATCCTCTAAAGCTAGCTATGAAAACAAAATTGCAGCAGATAGTAAAGACAACCACAAGGCTTTCTATAGTAATGTAAAGAATATCCATGGCAATACCCAGATTTGCTGGGAGCTATTGCACAATGGCACCTCCTAGAATGAGCCAACAGATACTGTCAATATACTGGCCGACAGATTCAGTGCCAAATTTACCCCTTTCTCCCCCACCAAAGGACCAAACACAATACCAGTAGATTGCCAGGCACCCAGTATTAGTGCTGCACAGGTTAAAACAGCACTGTCCAAGGCCAAGAATAAAGCTTCTATGAGACCTGACAATATCCCTGGCTGTATTCTACATGAACTACAGAGTGAACTGGCACCTCACTTATATGCCCTATTCAATCACAGCCTCACCTCAGGCTTTGTCCTTACCAAATGGCGCACTGCTACAGTAATCCCTCTTCACAAAGGAGGAGCAACTACAGACCCTGGGAACTACTGCCCCATTAGCCTGATGAGTCTGATATGCAAAGCTATGGAACGCATCATTATGGACCTAATAAACAAGGATATAGGAAATCTCAAAACTCTGGCTCCCACACAGTTTGGTTTTGTGAAGGGTTGATCATGCCTGGTCAACTTGGTCAACTTCATTGGTCAGTCACCAGAGCTGTGGATAAAGGCAAGGTGGTTCATATAGCCTACCTTGATCTGGCCAAGGCCTTTGATACCGTTCCCCACTCAGGAATCATAGAAAAACTCACTAAGCTAGGCATCAACCCCTACATCACTAGGTGGGTTGCAAACTGGCTCAGAGATAGAACCCACAGTGTGACAGTAGCTGACTCCAAGTCAGACTGCCGACCAGTCACGAGTGGAGTCCCACAGAGTTCAGTCCTGGGTCCTCTCCTGTTTGGTATCTACTTCTCTGAAGTACAGGCCAACACAAAGGGACTCTGGCTGACAAAGTTCACAGACAATTGCAAGTTGGGTGCCATATTGAACTCCCCAAGTGATGTTGACATCCTACAGAAAGGCCTCACTGAGACCAACAACTGGTGTCAGAACCATGGCCTTAAGCTCAATGCCAAAAAATGTGTCATCATCCCCTTTGGGAAAAACCCAGTTCCCATGAATTACCAAATCGATGGTAGTCCACTGAACACAAAGGCGTTATAAGAGATCTGGGAACACAGGTTGACAGCAGCCTCTCTTTTGACTACCACATTGCAACTGCGGTCAGAAAGTCCTTCTGTGTTACAAATCTCATTACTAAGGGTTTTGCATCCCGGAAGAGAGAGGTCATTGTCTCCCTCTACTCTTCCCTCATTAGGCCAGTCATTGAGTACAATGCCCCATTTGGCATATACTTCACTAGACACCTGCAACAACTGGAGAGGCCGCAAAAGTACCTCACAAAGAGGATCCTAGGTCTTAAACACTTTTCCTACATGGACAGACTCAAAAAACTCCAACTATTCTCTGTGTCATATCACCTACTTAGAGGCGATATCTGCTTGACTTACAAAGGCATGTCTAACCTAGCTCTATCAAAAATGCTACATCTAAAGAAATACCAATCCCGCCACACTACACGCTCCAGAGACCTCAACCTCATTACCACGATCAACGGAACATTCTGGAGGGACAGGTTCATAACCCAGAGGCTGCCCATGCTATGGAACAGCCTTCCCATACATATCAAGTGGAATGCCTCACTGGCCCTCTTCAAGAGAAATCTTGATGAGTGGATGAGAAATAGAAAATTCACCCCGGGGATCACTCCAATGGCTCTACTCGACAGAGGCACTAGGAACTAAGGTCGAGTGGCATGATGCAAGGGTAATCCTATGGGCTAGGCTTGTAAAGGCTCCAGGACCATTAGCCTAGTACACACCTATGAACCTATGAAACAATAAGGGAAATCCAATGCAAGGACGTAACTGTTTTACAAAAGGATGGAAGATAACTACATTCATGTTATTAGAACCCCTTGTGGACCATCAGTCTTTTGGGTTTAAGACACAGTAGCCATAGTCTCTAGTTTAAAGCACTTGTGATGATAATATAACCTTTGTTTAAACAAAGCATTCACTTTTAATTTAGTACCGATAATATATATCTGTATCTATCTATATACACACACACACACACACAAACACACACACACACATATATATATATATATATATATATATATATATATATATATATATTTATATTATATATATATATATATATATATATTATATATATATATAAAAACACACATACATACATACATACACGCACACGTGCACACACACACACACACACACACACACACACACATATAAAACCTTAAGAAACTTGATATTTTGGAAGGAACATAGACACTAGGCTATTCTCAGTGTTTTGGTCAGTCTTTAATTCATTTAAATTACATTTTGAGGGCTTTTGTTCATTGGAAAGGTTTCAGTCGAACTTCATCAGAAAACATAAAAATGAACTTAGGCTTACTATTTAACTGGTGTGACAAGCAGGGGATGGTTTAAGGAGTTCCCTAATCCATGAACCTAGGCTTATTGTTTAACTGCTGTGGCGAGCAGGGGATGGGTTAAGGAGTTACCTAATCCATTTAAGGACACTGGAAATGCTCAGGTTTTCATTTAGTCCTGGGGGTGTGTCTGATCACAATTGTATCTGCCATTTTAACTCTTTAATAAACAGTAAGTTGTCTGTGTTCCAAAGGGGTCAGTAATCCCTAGGGGATCTGTGACTTTTTCAATTGCTGCAAATTGGAATCCAGAGAGATATGATTATAATGTGATTCATCACAAAACTGAATACAAAGTATCGCACACAATACAGTGAAGAATACTGAAAATACTGGACGTACTAAAGACCAAATAAGAAAAGCAATTTCCTTTTCTGGTCTTTACAATAAAACCCTCCATAACACTAGCCTCTAATTTGTCTAATTAGTGGTAGTATTCAATAAGTTTTTTCTAAGATAAGCTGTAGGGACAGAGTTAGGGATTTCATCTCCCCACACCACTATATTAATATAGTCTAACCCTAACCCTACACCTTACCTTAGAAAATCCTTTCTGAAACACTACCACCAAACAGACTTAAGACACATACACCACCAACAAACAATACACCATTACATCTATCCCCATACCTAGGCCTTACCCTAACCCCAAAACACAAACACATACATATGTACTTGCACATAACTACATCTAGCCCCTTCCCTCTTACTTTAATCCTAACTCAAAAACATTCACTCACACACCTCACTTACTTGTTAGAATACAGCACGTCCAACAAAATGAATGCTTGATACACAGAGCATTCAAACAAATCACCCTGTAAACCATTTTCCTGAGAAAATGAATGCGTAACAGAAAGAAAATAACTTATAGTAAAACCTCACTAGGTCAACACAATACAATCTTGACAGCAAGAAAGTCGACCACAAAAGAACGACATGTGCAAAAGTTCAACAGTTGTTGGCGATCCCCCCGGTGAAGGAATATTCCCTTTCCCCAGGGATTGTGTGATCTTAGAGTTAGTATATATAATTAGC
Organism: Protopterus annectens; assembly: GCF_019279795.1. Lineage (NCBI taxonomy): Eukaryota > Metazoa > Chordata > Ceratodontiformes > Protopteridae > Protopterus > Protopterus annectens. The sequence continues at coordinate 65,229,909 of NC_056740.1, read as the reverse complement.
AGGGTGTGTAGAGGGCATAGCCCTCACATAGGGAATGCAGAAAAATGATGTTATATTGATTGTACTCACGGATGCATAGTTTAGTGTCAGTATTTCTGAGGTCAATCTTATGTGGTTGACTTTCTTGCTGTTTAAATTGTTATGCATCAACCTAGTAAGGTAGATATATGGTCATGTACCATTCTATTAGGTTCATAGGTTAGTACTAAGCTAACTGCCCTTGTGAGCCATTTTAAGCCTAGCCAATTACTCCTTGTGAGACTCAAACCCTGCACCTTGTGTTTCTAAGGCAAACAACTTAACCATTAGGCCACCATTCCAAGGTCAAAAATAGTTCATATTTTAGTACTAAGCTAACTGCCCTTCCAAGCCATTTTAAGCCTAGCCAATTATCCCTTGTGAGATTCAAGCCCTACACCTTGTGCTTGTAAGGTAAGCACCTTAGCTATTAAGCCACCCTCCTGTGCTGCTTGAAGATTGCTTTGACTTAAAAAAAAGAGAAGCTTAAAATGACTGAAAGTACATTTGACTGCAGGTACAATTAACTGAATACCCATTTCAGTCATTTCATTGAAAAATGTACTTCTGGTGTAATTTTTGCACGAGAGTTGTTATAAGGGCATAATTTAGAGGATTTTGAGTGGACTGGCAATACCCACTGTCATGTTTTAACCCCAGATGTGTAAAATATTGCATTTGTGTGCCAGTACTGATTTTCTGTATATTTTTTTCTTTCTCCACTGGTGAGTGACCATGGAGTTAAAATATATAATTAAGGGAGTGTGGAGGGTGCAAGGGGTTTAGGCCACTGCAAAATAGCCTCTTGTGGTGTATAAGTGTAGAAGGCTTTCAATGAAATGACTTTTCAGTCAAATCTACCCACAATCAAATCTGCTTTCAGCCTTTTTTTTATTTTTTTGACCATTTGTATTTCAGTTAAAACTACGTTTACCACAATGAATTTACAGAAAAGTGTTTTCCTAAGGTAAGGTGAGGGGATGAGATTGAGGATAGGAGCATGGTTAGGGTAGCATGCATTAGGTGGTTTGGGGGTGGGGGGGAGAAGCCAACAAAGAGTCAGTAGGGACTGCAATTTTAAGCACCTTGATTACCATAGGTTCATAGGTTAGTACTAAGCTAACTGCCCTTGTGAGCCATTTTAAGCCTAGCCAATTATCCCTTGCGAGACTCAAACCCTGCACCTTGTGTTTGTAAGGCAAACACCTTAACCATTAGGTCACCCTCCCAACCATGTAGTCTGACTGCATCTGACATTTTACATGATCACCTCCCTTAGCAGATAACTGATGTATCAAATAATAAAGTGTGCTGGAATTGCCTTCAGATTCTATGTGAGCTCTCAGTGAATACTGGACCTGGAAAATAGTTAGGTAAGACAGACAGATGTAACAAATACAGGGCCTGGACTTTCCTCTGGTAACACAGTAAACATGTATCAGTTCTGCCTGAGAAGTCTTCAAGATAATCCTGCCTACACTGTGTGAAAACTGTGTGTGTTTGACTCATTTTATGTCTCCCATCTGATGCTTTATCATCACCTCTGTACTCTCACTCTCTAGCTGTGCTTGCTATGTTCATCCTGCCACGACGTAAAGTTTCATTTCACAGGTATGCATCATCTTGGTATGTAAAGTATCTTTTAAGGCACCTTCTAATACTGTCATAAAGTAGTTTACAATATTTGTAATGTGCTGCAGGTCCTGAGGTTGATCCACTGTAGAAGTGGCTAGGTCTAAAGTTGAGAAACCCTGTATCTTCAGTTGTGCTACAATTATCCACTACATAAGAAGCAATATTAAAAAAATGTCTCTTTCCTCTGCAGCAACCATTTACAATCCAGACACCCCCCCCCCCCGTATTCATCTGTACACATAAGTTTGTGGGGTTGGCAGCCTGTGCTTTCCCTGCAGAAACTCTTGTTTTAGTGTGCTTTAGGTGAACCTCACCCAATGCTGACAGATCAAGAAGGCATTCATCCTGATTATCAATAAGAGATGCTGGCTTCCTATCACAGTGGGTCATCTCTAGAGGATGTCACACGAGATAAGATATAATAGGCCATAAAGCCCTACAGAGCTTGTTCTGGAGTTGTGGTAGGCAAAGTCATGCAGAGACCTCGGGTGGGGGTGGGGGGGGATTTCTAAGACAGCAGCCAATATTGGCTCATGGCAAAACTCTCTGTATAGTCACTGTTTTACAGATAAACTTGATAGCAGAATGTCAATTGGTGTCATACAGCTGGACTTCAGCAAGGCCTCTGACTCAGCCCTATAAGGAAGGCAGATAGAAAATCTGTAGGTGCTGGGGGAAGGACCAAGAAGGAGGAAATAGAAAGTTGCATAGTTGAAGAGTAGGGCACAGAGGGTTTAGGTGAGAGGGACAGGATTAGGAGCTAGGAAATTGACTAATGGACTATTACAGTGGTCTCTCAGTGTGTTTTTTTCAGACATATCTGAAAGTATACGGAATATGATCCACTTCTTTTCTATTGACACAAAGAAAGGAACTACAGTGGAAAATGGGAGAGGAGTCTAGTGAAGGATTTGAAAAGGTCGAATGGGGTGGTAGCTGATGTTTATTGCAAACAAATGCAAAGTGCAGAACATAGGTCATGATAATACTGGTGTGAAATATCACCAGGGAGGAATGGAAATCATGGAAAAAGAGCAGGAAAACCACCTCAAGGTGGATACCTGCACTGGATCTCTAGCAGCACAGTGAGGGGGCCGTGACAGCAGCAAAGTAAATAGTGGACGCTGTGTATCCTCTAAGAGATGGACTCCAAAAAAGGAAGCGATACTTCCACTACAATAAGTTTAGTCAAACCATACCTTGGAGGCCACATTAGAAAAAGGACATCAGGCTGCTGAAAAGAATTCACAATACAGCTAACAGAAATATCCATGTAAAGGAGAGTAAAGAATATGACCAAAATCAAGAGAAGGAGCTCCTTTCACTCATTTCCAGATGACTTGGTGAACATGATAGTAATGCACAAAATAATGCAAGTGTGATGTGAAGGGGTCATTCTGAACAGAACAAAGAGAAAGGGGTTGGGGGTGGGGTCACCAGGAGGCAGACTACAGAAACTATCTGTTTCCTGGATCTCTGAAAGTCATTTTCACAGGAAGGGTTGTGAATCCAAGGAATGGAATAGATGATCATGATGGGTGGTGGACAGGACCCCACAGAGGCATATGACAGGGCATGAGATACACAGAAAAAAGGGTAAAGGGAAGGGTGAAGATGAATGGAGGGGTGCAAAATGATAATGAAGTTAAAAGAGTAGACTACACAGGTATACTATCTCTTTTTTCCATCAAGGAAAAGGTAATTATCCTTGCCCACTCCCATCTCTTAATCTAATAACCATCCTTTCAACCCACCTCTTATGGATATTTAGTGTTGAGGAATGTTGTGCACGTGGATTATTCCACATATACTTCAACATTAAGGCTCTCTAATTGGATTCTATTTTGTAACATTTTTTTTTTATGGTTTTGGGCCTCCTGTGCCTACTGACCATCTGGCAGGTCATCACAACTTTCGCTATTCATTCCCCACCAGGTCAGAGCCAATCACACTGCAGCTATCATGTAGGGAGCCATTAGAAAATCTTGTGATGTACCTTAATGCCACTTCTTGTTTGCTGCATAAGCAACTAGGGAAGGGGCAAGCAATGGGTGCAGTGTGGCGCCATCACCCACGTGACACAGCCCTTATGTAGTCCTGCCCTCTCATTTTGAGCAGATGGCTTACATTATGCTCCTGGTTTCCAGTACAGATTCATTAATCATCTATGTGCTCTGTGACATGTCCCTAACCCTAACCCTGGGAGATGTAAGCAGGCCATTCTTCTTCTTCTTGTTCTTCTCCTCCTCATCATCTCATCTCCCTGCCCGCTAATTCCTTCTGTGCTTGGGGTGCTACTTTAGCTTAGGCTGGTTGGGTCATAGTCATGGCTCTATGCCTCTGTGTCACACAGCCCGTAACAGTACCACAGATCTTACAGACATCTAACTTTGTTATGTTCGTCTCCTCTTGTTTGCTGCTCTGACACTTCATAAATCCTTAGTTTCGATTCTGACATCCAGTCCTACTGTCCTTATCCTGTCTCAATTATTTGCCCAGGCATGAACAGCCTTTTCTCATTTTGTACATGCGACTGGGGTGTCATATCAATAGTGACCATCACATATAAAGTTCACACCACCAGGTATCTTGCCCTGCCATGCAACAACAGGAATATCTACTTGTCACATCCAAAACTGCAAGCATATCTGTCAGGTCCTTAAAGCTACTACAAACCTGAAAGAACCCCCCTCCCCCTTGCAGGAAGTCTCTGTAATTTTGGTTCTACCCAGGGTTGCCAGATTTCTAAATGGACAGGGAAGGACCGAGGGACCACCAAAAAAGGGCCTTCACACTAACTGCCTGCTGTTCTGCATTAAACCGATGTAGCTCCGCTTTGTAACATTTGATTGGCTTGTATGCCAGTATACGAGCCAATCAAAAATCACACAGCAGAGCCTCTTCTATTCAGTGTGGAACAGCCCGCTGTTTCGCATTGAACAGAAATGTCTCTGCTTTGCAATTTATGACTGTCCTGTATGCCGGTATATGAGACAAGCAAAAATCATAAAGCAGAGGCTGTTTCACTAGGATTTTAATAGGCGGTGCGGGACTCAGGCTTAGGATGCTGATCTCAGGACAGTCCTGCTCAAATAGGGACATCTGGTAATCTTGGTCCCACCTGAATATATTCAACCTAAATTGTCAGATTCCACAGCTTCACTAATATCAAGTGACCATCATAACAGGCAAGAATACCACATACAATTTTCCTTAGGTCCATCTATTTAGGTCATAGTAGGATATATGTGCTTAACATTGTCACTCTTAGATTTCTCCATTGACCACTTACTGTGACATATCTCCTAAATGCATCCAGCACCTTGTTTGTAACATGAAAAGGACAGTCTCTTATTAGCACAAAGGCAACCCCTCCACCAAAGAAGTAAAAGAACTATCAATTTGGAGATGAGGGATGCCAGATCATATGGAGACAGTGACTGCCACATGAGCAAGCTATAGCAAGTGGAAACGGATGGATTAAAATCCAGGACTACTGAATGTAGCTCATTAATACCTCATAGCCTTAGTCCTCTGTATTGAACTCAGAGGAAACTTCAAAAAGTTATGAGTGGCAACCGTTAGTGTTTATGGTACATAAGCTAGACAGTTATCCATTCCTGCCTTGGCTTCCCCTTAGTTTCATACCCAAAGGCAGGTAAAAGATAAATGATTAATTATTACATTATAGAAACTTAAAGGTAGTTTTCTGACAAAAAAAAAACATACTGATGGATGTAGTATAATATAAAAGACTATGATCAGAGGGGCGTGGCCAAATATGAGCCTTGAGTAGCAGCACTTTCTCTCAGCTCTGCCTTTTCATTTCTTTTATGACAGGAATTTTTTTTATAACTAACTTAAATTCAATGTTTTATATATTTGGTTTCATTTAATAATTTATTAAGTTAATATTAAAATATTGTTTTATTTTTGTTAATTTTTCCTGTCAAAAAATAAGAGACAAGTTTCTGGCATCTGGATTCAACATGAGCTTCACAAAATCCTCTCATCAGGACTCAGCAATAAAAAAAGAGTTTCAAACTCTCTTAACTACTATCTAGGAACTATCAACAAAAATTGACAGAATGGATATGAAGATTGATGTTTTTAAAGAAAATACTTCTCAGCAAATGGAGACTTTACATCAAGACCTTAAAAAGCAGAAGAAGCAAATTACAGGTATCAAAACTTCTTTAAATGACATGCATAGCAGAATACAACAAAATGAACATAATTTAGAATTCTTACTGAAGCAAAATTCCCTGCTTCAAACTAAAATAGATGATCTTGAGAATAGCTCTCGAAGAAATAACAGCAGGATCTTTGGGCTACCAGACAATCTAGAAGAAAATAATTTGGAGGTATTTTTAACTTCATGGCAACCTGATATTTTGCAGCTTCATGAAGCACTTTCTTTTGGCATAGAAAGAGCTCACAGGTCTCTATCTACATCCAAACTTACCAGATGCAATTCTACAAAATCTGTCATAGTTAAATTTCTATCTACTCATGATAAAGAAATAGTTTTGAAGACTGCTTGGTCTAAGTCACCAATAAAATACAAAGATAACATCATATGTTTTGATAATGACTATTCTACATCTGTCATAACTAAAACGAAACAATTCTTAAAAAACACAAATAAAGTCTCACCTGTTTTTCCCTGCAAGGCTAAAAATCTTCCTTCAGGATGGTCTGAAGATCTTTGAGGAACTTGATGCAGCTATCAAGTATATTAAATCTAACAAAATATCAGAAAATATAGATGAAATGGACTGGGCTAGTTCCAGTCTTAAAAGAATTGCTGAAAATGAAACATGGAAAACAGTAGACCATAAGAAGAAATTTAAAAAATAACTTTTTTTTACAAGTTTTTTATTCTCTTTTTCCTTACATGAGTTTTTTTCTTATGACACAGTAGTCCGGGAAAATGAAAACGGATCAACAGATGAGTGTTGATATACTCTTTATTATGTTGTGTTTTTGGCTGGTGTTTTTTTGCTGAACAGTTTATTAGTTTTTCATAATTGTCATTAGCATTTTCTTTTATCACATAACTTTAATAATTATTTTAGTTCTCTTTATTTTAGTCATTTCTAAAAATGTATAGAATATATTGCATATTAACTTATTCTAAAATACATTCTGTTTTATTAAAGAGAAAAATAATCTATTTATAGTCCCTTGCCTGTATTTGCCTTTAAATACACTGACTGCATTAGTTTAATTTGTTTTTGTTCACTGATACTAAGTAGTTGCATATTACTGTGATTTTATAGAAGGTGTTCTAGTTACAGTCTTCTCCCTTTTATTTTATTAACCCAGTGCATATATAGAAGATTTAAGAATTACAGTTCATTTGGTCTTTATTTCCCTTTGCCTATGGTTTAACTCGTTGTATATATCTTTGAGTAACTGCTGGTAATATATAATGGCTATGCTGTTGATATTCCTTTATACTGATATATTTTTATTTTTTTTGCTTCGTTCCTTGTTTCGGTATGGGACTGTTGAATAAGTACTTTTAATGGTTTTGGAAAATGTATTTTCATTTCTCTATAACTGTAATGTTTTTTGTTGTTTATTTGAGATTAATACCTTTGGTATTTCTTTTGTGGTCATGTTTTTGTTTGTTAGAACCGTGTTCGTTGGTGGCTTTGGGTTTGTGATAGATTTGAGAACATGCTAGATCCATGAAATGTTTCTTTTATTTTTCGCTTCTTTCTGCCTCTATTTGCTATACTACATATTAAAGCATCAAAGTGTTGCCGAAGTGTCCCAAGAGCCTCTCGAGACTTAAGATGCACTCTGTTGTTATCTGAAATGCTTGCAGTATCCCGCTGAAAAATTTGGGGGTGCTCGCACTTTTTACAGCTTGGAAACAAGAACACACGCACACTGACCTCTTTAATGAACTGTATGATGTCATCTCCAGCTTGGCAGATGTTTTTAAAAGGAAGTATCTGTCTTTTTCTGGACTACACAGGAAGATGAACATAGTTTTTGTTATTTACGAAAGGTAAAAACATCGCAAAATTTGTTTTAAGGACTTTGATTCCTGTAAACTAGACCTTATTTTAATACGGAAAGTAACTGATATGCTTATTTACTTGGTGGGCAGAGAGGGATAATTTTTTTTTTGTAAAATAAATACAACAAAGATCATTTCTATAGTTAAACGACTATACATGTTTTACAATACTAATACTGCAGCTGGAAACCACTTGTTTTGTTGAAAATTTAATTAATGGAATTAATAGTTATTGATAAACTGTTGCATCTGATCTTGCTATAGGTATTGCTATTTTAATAACTAGTGCCACAGGTGAGATTTAGTTTGCTGTAAAATATATGATATGTTTAAAGTTTAAAAAAAAAAAGAAACTAAGCATTTTAGATTCATACTCTCTGTATCTCTGTCTATATGTATACATATATTTATATACAAGTGTAGATATATTGAAAAATTCTCATTCATTTAATGATTGCATACTTGTTTTATATCTGTTGTCTGGGATTTTTCTACTGCGCTGAGAAGCTTTTTTTTTACTAGTGAAGATCTGTAGAGAAAGGTCCAAATATGTTATGCAATAATCACTTATTAGCCTAATGCAGCCTTGGTGCAGTTTTATTACAAGGTATTAAGTAACAGTACTAGATTATACAATCCCAATAGTTGGGTTTATATTGTGTTTTGTTATTAGCAGTCTTGTTTTTTGTTTATTAGTTATGTAAAGATTAGTTGCAACAAAATGGCTGGACACAGTGTATGCATACCTATATAGAACTTTACTAAAGTACTGCTTTACCTAATAGTATCTTAATATTTATATAGGATTTGCAAATAGTTTCGTTTATTCCTATTTTATATTTAAGATGGGTATAGCTCTTATTGAATGCTTGAATAGTAGTAATAATATTATGCATTCTAAGATAATTAAATTCTCACTTTAAATAGATGTTTGGTTTACCTTTATAGGTTTTATCCTCTGTAAAGTTATAATAATTGTAAAGTTATAATAATATACCTTATTAAAGATTAGTTTAATATATTTTTTGGTTATAACAGAATAACTTTAAGAATTAAAAGTAAATCTAGATATATCTATTTATGCAAGTTACATTCTTAGCTATTTGCTAACAACTTTGATATACTTCTTCTGTAACGTGTAGCATTTTTGCATTGAGTTGAATGTAATGTCCCTTTCAACAATATAAACTTATTATCTTAGTAAATCACAACCCTATAGAGAAGTCATTGAAATGACCTTTGCAATTTCACATTCTTATAGCTAATTTATGATGTTAGACCTTTGTAACCTTTTAGTATATTAATCTTTGTTGCAATTCAGTTTTAGTTATCTTGTCTAATAGATAACTGAATATAGATTATATAATGACTTCTCCCTTTACATATTACAGAAAGTATTTTTCACAAGCCATGTTTTTAATTATGAAATAGTTCATACTTAGGTGGAGCTTGATAGAAACGTGCTGCTAGTTGGATTGTTAATTTGGGTGATTTATGTCACTCAAATTAGGAGTTTATAACTCCAGGTGGGTTTCTGAGGGATTTATTTGTTATAAAAATGTATTATTTTTTGTTAGTATACTATTTGATGTTCGCTAAAACAAGTATAGTAGAAAGTTATACATATATTCATAAAATTTCAATTTTACAATTTTTACCTATGTTTCACTCTGTATATTTTGCTGTATTTCCAACATTTTACGAGTATCTTCTCATAGTTCTAAGTTTATTGAAAGCTGCAATAAATATGTATTACCCCCAATATTCTTAAGATATGACATTTTTACGTTGTATTTCTCTTAACATAAATGGTTTGAATAATCCTAACAAGAGAATATCTTTAAATAAATACCTCAAGTTAAATAACTCACAATTAATTTTCTGCAAGAAACTCGTTTATTAGAGGGTGATGTTTTCAAGTTAGAATCTAAACCTTTTTCAAAACTCATTAGCTCTGAACAAAAAAGAGGTGTTGCAATACTTAATATCCTTCAGATATTCTAGCAACTTTCTAAGTTTATAAGAGGAAGTCAGGGACTCATTATTGGCACACACAGCAGGGACAAAGAAATCATTTGCTGATACGTACTGGCAGATCCGACTGCCTATTGTGAGAACCGACGTTAACATGTTAAGGTGGGGGTGCTTAACATTTGTTAAGATTAGGTCTTTTGCTAATGTAGTGCTTAACTTATTTGCCTTTTTTTCTGGATATCGGAGTGTAATCACACTGCTTCATGCACTACATCTTTATTACACATTTGTGCCATATATTATTTTGGTTGTAAAGTAGGCACGATGATAAATTTCTACTAGTCTGGTGTATTAGCAATTCAAAGTATTCTAATATGGACCATTGAGTGCATAGCTGACTATAAGAACCTTGACCAGATAGGATTAAATGTCCAGCTACCGTGACTTGGTAGAAATACTGAAGACAGTTACAGTAACTGATCAGGTAATTAAAATAATCAGCTAGACGAGACACACACTAACCCATACTGACCAATAAGACTAATCAGCTACATGGTACACACACAATCAGTTAATTAAAATAATCAGCTACATGAGACACACACTAACCCATACTGATCAATTAGACTAATCAGCTACATGGTATACACACAATCAGTTAATTAAAATAATCAGCTACATGGGGCACACACAATCAGTTAATTAAAGTAATCAGCTACATGGGGCACCCACAATCAGTTAATTAAAGTTAATCAGCTGCATGCAACACACACTAATTCATACTGATCAATTAGTTAGGCTAATCAGCTGCATGGTATATACACACACACACACACACACACACACACACACACACACACACACACACACACACACACACACACACGCAAACACATGCACACACACACACACACACACTCTAACTCATACTGATCAGTTAATTAAAATAATCGGCTACATGGGACACACACATAACCATATACTCATAATGATCAATTAGTTAGATTAATCTGCTACATGGTAAATTATCTGATGCATAAATGTTATAATATAATCAAGGTTACATATTAACCAGTGTTTCTGTGTTTGTCACTAGCACCATTTGTAAACAATTTGTACTTATACACTACACAAGGCAAGTAAGCTGTAACAAAAGCTGAGGAGGAGCTGTATTCTTTTTTTTTGTACTAGAACAGTATGCCATGTGAAACACTAAAACATTGGGTATAGTTGCTAAGCTAATGAAATTAGTTTACACAATACACATAAAAATCTAAGAGTGTTCACTGTAGAATTTATAAATTTGCAACTAGCTCAACACACCATACACAACATTGCAACTCTGAACTCCCTTAAATGATTTGAATTCTCAAATCACTTTACCTACCTTCAATTTATTACTGCTCACAACATAATCAATAAACCTACAGCCTGCTCTGCCCTTACCTCCATATTCTACATCTGCATTACAAGAAGGTCTCTCCAATCTGAGGACAAACAACTTCTCTCTATGCACAAACCAAAAAAAAAAAAAAAAAACATCTGGACAAAGCCTGCACTCCTACTCAGTAGCTAATACCTGGAATGCCCTAGCCCTAGCAATCAGAGCAATTCATAACCTCACACAATTCAAGCATAACGTAAAGGATATCTTATCTAAATCTTGGATCTCTTCCTATTCTAATCCTGACTGACTTCTTTAGCTCTATCTTAATTCCAACTTATTTATTTTCATTCTTCCCACCCTCACAATAATTCTACCATCAAACCCACCTCTTCTGTTCCATAACCTATTTTCCAACTATACCCCACTATTGTGGGTTTTTTTCTTCTTTTTCTTCCTATCTATAAGCACACTTTCTTATACTTGTGATGTCCCCATGCTGGGCCAGTAATCAAGGAGCCTGAATCCTCACCACTAACACTGGAGAGGGACGTGCACTCATGAATACACTCAGTATTTCCAGATGCACACCTCTCTGCATCAAGCACAATTTCCCTTAAGAGCACACAGGGAACACACTCAGCCTGGGTCTGGATTTCTCTATATTTGTCTCCCTCCAGGTCCCCAGTAAGTCTCCCCACTGATACAGCTGTAGGGTTAGGTCCTCAGCCGAGTGTCCAAGCCATGTCCTCCAGCACCTTCTCTGAGAGACCAGTGCTTCCTATCCCTGCCACAAGTAGCTGATACACACAATCTTTGAGATTTTATTTTTGACATACACACACACACACACACACACACACACACACACACACACACACACAAACACACACCTGGGAAAGAATGGCACAGATTTACCTGCTGTACCCCCTTCTGAGCAGAGTATAAAGTAATTATCACCACAACCAGACATTCCACAATCAGCTACTCTAAAGCCCTTAACAAAGGGTGGCCAATTACACTGTGTAATACTAATATTAATACAAATGGTAGTATTTGACCAAGACGACTAGGTCTTCTGGAGTGGCTCACACAATGTTACCAAATAATTATAAACACTCTCAAAGGTTAAGTACTTTCTAAAAGGACCAGCCACAATAAAAGTTTTAAATATATTTAATAATTAATAATAAAAGAGCAAAAAAAATACTGAATATATATTTACAGTAAACCACAGAGTTCAAATCACAGGAAATATTGAAAATAACACTGATAGACAGACTCATACATATAAAGAAAAACAGTCTCTAAACTAAGCTTCGCTATATTCCTGACAGAATCTAGGAGAATTACTATTCCCTAATAACTTACTTGATAGATAAGACACAACAAAATACGTCATCTGTCTTTCTCGTCAGGTTCCCCAAAACATAATACTCAATACTCAGAAATTACTCCCTGTAAAATATAATATCCGACATGGCTTGCAGAGTGACCTCATCTGGTCAGCTAACTCTAGGTTCTCACACTATCCCCTTTTGAGGCTGAGACAGGAATTTAGCATAAACGGCTACAATACACATCTAAATGTTTATGGCAGTGTTTGGGGCTTCCCCTCTTTTTACTGAGCTAATGAACAAAGGCTTCTTCCAGACCCACCATCTCTCTGGTCCTATTCAGCACTATGGTGTGTTACTTTAAAGGTTTAACAGCTCATTTACATTTCTGTTATTTTTCTTAAAGTAAACTAGCTGGTTAATCTCTGCTGGCCCAGTATCCTCTATAAAAACATATACATTTTATTCAGATACAATAATACATGTACATTTCTTTTCATTCCAGCAGGGTGCACTGTTGATACATTTTAACACAAGCAAATCTCACAAATACATTTTCAGCACATGTGTTTGTACAAATCAATTTGATATACAAATGACATATAATTATTTAGAAAATTCCAGCTAGCTGTGCTGGCACAAGTCAAATATCTACCACCCTACTTCTCCTGGCATAGCTGGCAGTACCTCCTATCATCACAATACTACTGTTTCATAATATACAAGTTCCTACTTACTTATAGGTTCATAGGTTCATAGGTTCATACTAGGCTATCTGCCCTAGGGCATTTATAAGCCTAGCCAGAGTTGTGTGGCTTTCACCACCCCTTAGGTTGAAGAATACTATACCCATTAGTTTGCCGTGCCTCTGTCCAGCAGTGATACAGAGATGATCCCCAGGGTAAACCTACGATTTCCCATCCACTGGTCAAGATTCCTCTTGAACAGAGCCAGTGAGGTGCTCTGTCTCACATGGACCAGGATTCTCTTCCACAGCATAGGGAGTCTCTGGGTGATGAATCTGTCCCTCCAGCATGTCCTATTTATATCCGTGTTGAGGTTTAAGTCTCTTGCTCTTGTGGCTCTGGTGGATTTGGATTTTTTGAGGTGGAGCATGTCCATTAATTCCGGGTTGGACATGGCCTTGTATGTCAGGCACATGTCACCTCTGAGCAGACTGAATAGAGCTGGAGTTTCTTCAGTCGGGCAGCATATGGCATATTTTTGAGCCCCTTTATCCTTTTGGTGAGGAACTTTTGGGGTCTTTCCAATTGCATGCTGGTGTCGGGTAAGATACATTCCGAATGGGGCATTGTACTCAATCATTGGTCTGATAAGTGAAGAGTACAGGGGAACAATGACCTCCCTTGATCTGGATGTGAATCCCTTCATAACCAGGTGGGCAATGTAGAAGGTCCTCCTAACCACTTTGGCAATGTGAGTGTCAAAAGAAAGGTTACTGTCAACTTGGGTCCCCAGGTCCCTGATAACCTCTTCTGTGTTTAATGGATTGCCACCTATGTGGTAACTTGGGGTTACCTTGTTTTTACCAAAGGGTATGACTATACATTTTTTGGCGTTTAGCTTAAGGCCATGGCTCTGGCACCAGTTATCTGTTTCTACGTGACCTCTCTCATGGCTATCTGTGTCTGATGCATTCTCAACTATGGCCCAGTTTGCAGTCATCTGCAAACTTTGTCAGCCACAATCCTCCTATGTTTGCCTGCACTTCTGAAAAGTAGATGCCGAACAAGAGGGGCCCAGGACTGAGCCCTGTGGGAGGCCGCTTGTGACGGGCTTGGATTCTGACATGGCACCAGGAACTCTAACCCTGTGGGTTCTGTCCTTGAGCCAGTTTGCAACCCATCTTGTGACATATGGGTTTACATTTAAGCTGGTGAGCTTTTCTATGATACCCGAGTGGGGTATTGTGTCGAAAGCTTTGCAAGGTCAAGGTAGGCTGTGTGAACTACCTTACCCTCATCAATGGCCTTGGTGACTGTTTCAAAAGTCGACCAAGTTCAAGAGGCATGATCTGCCCTTGACAAAGCCGAATTGGGTAGGATCCAATGTCTGTAGGTCCCCTATGTCTTTATTTATGAGTTCCATTATGATCCTCTCCATAGCTTTGCAGACCAGGCTTGTTAAGCTTATGGGGCAGTAATTACCAGGGTCCGTAGAAGCACCGCCTTTGTGGAGTGGGACCACAGTTGCCGTCACGCCACTCTTTGGTACGTAGTGTATCCTGTGGTAAGGCTATGATTAAACAGCAGCCTTATGTGTGGGTTTAGTTCCTCATTGAGTTTATGTAGCACACAGCCGGGGACACCATCCGGTCCCATTGATGCTGTGTTTTTAGCTTTAGAGAGAGCAGCCCTCACCTGGGCATTTGAGATGATTGGGAGGCTACACTCTGCTGGGATAGATATTTCTCCTTTTGGGGGGGAGGGGAGAAATTTTCACTGAACCTGTCTGCCAGTATGCTTGCAATGTCTGTGGGTTCAGTGATTTTTGTATCATTTTGGACTAATTCTGAGCATATCTGGGAGTTTCCACCCAGATTTCTAACATAGCTAAAGAGGGCCTTATGATTGTCTTTTGAGTCCTTGGCGATTTTTCTCTCAAAGTTGGCCTTGGATGATTTTATGAGTGATCGTAGTTTTTTACTAGTATTGATCAGAGATGTCTTCCCTTTTAGGGATTTTGCTCTATCTTGTAGTAGCTTTCTCCTCTTGTTGTAAAGTTTGTTTATGGCTGGGGTCCACCAGATTGGGCTTGCCTTTGGTGGAAAGGGTCTTGATTTTATTTGGGATTGCTTGATCCATGCAATCCTGGAGGTGCTCAGAAAGCATTTGTAAGGGATTCAGCAGCGTGGGTTGTGGTTTCCAATGGCTCAGGGCCTTGAAGGATACCACACCAGTCTTAAGAAGTGTGAAGTTGGCTTTTGAGGAGTTCTTCGCTGTGGTCTTTTTGTTGGGGTGGGGGCGGGATGTGGATCTCCAGTGAGATTAGTTTATGGTCTGATCTCACCAATGAGGGATATACTTCGGTGTGGAGCATTTTGTCCCCATGTTTGTGATGATCAGGTCTAGTATATTTTCACCTCTTGTGGAAATGGTGACAAGTTGTTCCATAGCATTTGAGTTTATGAACTCCAGAAACCTTTGGGCTAGGGTATTGGGGCTTGAGTAATGTTCCCAGTCTATGTTTGGGTAGTTGAAGTCACCCAATATGATGGTGTTTGGAGAGACATTTATACTCTCCAGTGTCTTCAGGAAGGCTGTGTGGGGTTCCTGAGTTTGAGAGGGTGGCCTGTAACATGCTACAAACTGTAGAGCAGTTTTGCCTATGGTTAATTGCACCTGAATGGTCTCTGATGCTTTGTGAGTTGCCACCAGCCTGGAGGTGTGGGTATCCTTGATGAATATGGATACACCCTCTCCTTTTGTGGTACGGTCCGGAACGCATGATATGAGGTAAAACCTGATAGTGCCGGGGTGCTCTCAGGAGCCTTGAACCAGGTTTCAGTCACAGCACAGACATCGATGTTCTCCATACTGAGGAGGGCTTCGAGGGCGTGCATCTTGACATTTAGATTTCTGGCATTGAGCAGCATTACCCTTAGTTTTTTTCCATTATTGTTTTCTAGGGCGGTGGGTTTAGAATTTGAGCCTTGTCTAAAAAGGCACTATGGGGTGGCAAGAGCCTTTGCCAATATCCGGAAACCCAGGGTGACAGGTGCAAGCCGTCCCTAAGCAGCGTGGCTTGTCAAGCATGTCATTCCAGGCAGACAGACATTGTATCCCCTTAGAATGACACCAGAAATTAAGCCAATTATTAAAACTGATCATTTTGTCTCTGTATTGTGGCATCATTCTTGGTGAAGGTAGGATACTGCTCAGGGTCAGGGTCATACCAGCCTGGGCTACATAATCTGAGAGCTCCTTTATGTCTCTTTTCATGTAGTCCAGAGAGGTCGCCTCAGGTCATTCACACCGGCATGGACAATGACTGAGTCATACTTGTACTTGCTGTGGAGTGACCTGAGTGCCTGTGTTATGTGGCGGATTCTAGCGCCTGACAGGCAGCTTACTGTGACCCTCTCCTTGTTCAGTCTAGTGAGTGGGACGTCAGTGTGTCTGACTATGGAGTCACCTATGACAAGTGTGTCTGGCATTGTGTTTGGCCTTAAGGGCTGTGACTGATTTGCACACTGACTTTGTGATCTATGTGTTGCTTGTGTTATGTCATGAGGTGGCAGTTGTTTGGGTGTCTGCTTTGGAGGCCTCTGCTGTTTTGGTAGATTTTTGATCAGTGCCTCCGAGTATGTCTTTGTGTGTTTATGTGTTTGATTTGTAGTTGTGATAGTTCTATGTGAGACTGGGTTTATGGTGTGTGTGGTTACCTTCTCCTCCTGTCTGGTTTTGCCAGTCCTGAGTTGAGAGAGCTCAGCCTCCAGTTTGGCTATATAGTTGCATCTCTCGCATGTATTTGTGTTTTGTGGGAGGAGGAGAGGGTTGTCTGTGTACATGAGGCAATTGTAACATTGCCTCAATATTCCCAGATTCACCAGCTGAGCAGGAGAGGACGCTAGCAACTGACCCTTTAACATGCTAGAAGAAATGAAAAAGTTTGCTGTGTAACTGAGTCAGAAAGGACCTATAGGGAAGTGGGTACTCAAGGGGGTTTTAAGCTAGTGAAGTACTTTGTATAATATAGAAGTGCTTTACCTGACTAAAAAATGCTTTAGGAACAAGTGCTGAGCGAAGTGCTGAGCTTTACAGATAGAGAATAGACTGTTTAGATTACAAGTAGAGCAGTTCTAAGGGAAAAAATGAAGAGCAGACTTTACGGAGCCAGAAATAGTTTAACCTTGTTTAACCGGCGCTGCCCGATGGTGCTCTACTGGCAACTCCGCGCTAAATGCAGAAAAGGCAATAAGTCAGTAGTACAGGCTAGCACACTTTAGTGGGCAGCCAAACAATTAAATTAAACAACAAACAAACACTTTTCGACTTGAATTAGACTAATTTCGACTAAAATGTACTTTTAAGTGCAGATAATAAAAAATGCAGTAAATAACTATGAAAACAGTTAAAGCTTGCTCTAGTTAAGCAGTAGAAGGTAAAACAAATATAAAAAACAGCAGGATACTTAATCAGGAAAGCAGTCACTTTTTTCAGTTCTCTGTAGCCAGGAAGACTCAGCAGGACCACATGGAGCTGTGTCTGAGCAATATGGCTTCAAAAAATGCCAGAGGCAGATTTTAACCAGGGAACTTCAAAAGAGCTAGAAATGGTCCAAATGACCAATTACTACAGCTTCTTGTGCTGAGGTCACTTCCCTCAAGGACAGGTAGGCTATTCAAGGCTCCCCACTCCCACTGGTGAGCTAAGAAACTTCCTTCTATCCAAGTAAGGCAATGGACAACACAGGAACTACAACACAGCCCAGGATACAGCAAGGCCTGTAAACTGGTCTAACTAGTTTAGGAGAGGCAGGAAAACAAGGAATATTTTTTGTTTTTTTGTTTTTAAATAGAAACACACAGAAATGCAGAAAAGGCAATAAGTCAGTAGTACAGGCTAGCACACTTTAGTGGGCAGCCAAACAATTAAATTAAACAGCAAACAAACACTTTTCAACTTGAATTAGACTAATTTCGACTAAAATGTACTTTTAAGTGCAGATAAAAAATGCAGTAAATAACTATGAAAACAGTTAATGCTTGCTCTAGGTAAGCAGTAGAAGGTAAAACAAATATAAAAAACAGCAGGATACTTAATCAGGAAAGCAGTCGCTTTTTTTCAGTTCTCTGTTGCCAGGAAGACTCAACAGGACCACGTGGAGCTGTGTCTGAGCAATTGTTCTGTCGCATTTACTTATTTTAAATCCTTACAAACCTTACCCCTTTCTCTTTAACATTATTTCTATTTTTGATTACAAAATTTTGGGATATTTTTACTGTACACTGTAGAATGTAAATAGAAATTATGGTATTTATCTGTTTATTCCATGTAATGAGTTATTCAGTGTAATGAGTTACTCAATGTTATGCTACTTCTAATAGGTTCATAGGAGATTAATAGGCTAAAAGCTTGAGCCCTTACAAGCCTAGCCAGTTTTATCCAGATTTTTATCCAATTTTCTATCCCTAGGGGAAAGTTAACAAAGGTCAGCAAGCAGGGTTTTGACTATTTTTACAGACTGCCTCTGTCCATAAGGGACATGTGCACCACCCCAGTAGTGAATTTGTGATTTCCCATCCATCGGTCCAGATTGCTCTTGAAGATGGTCATTGAAGGGCTCTGCTTCACATAAATAGGTAGCCAATTCCAGAGGAGGGGCAATTTCTGGGATACATATCTGTCTCTCCAGCATGATCTACTCATATAAGAGATTAGGTTTAGATCTTTGGAGAGGGTAACTATTGTGCAGTTAGTTATGCAAATGTGCAACATTTCCATCAGGGTTGGGTCAAACAAACATTACCCCTTAGTAAATGGTAGGAAACTGAATCCAGTGATATAGTTTTTAATCAGTCCATATATGACATGTTGGTTATACCCTGTACTTTTTGGTGAGAAACCTCTAAGGATGATCCAAGTAGTATAGTATGCCTATGAAGAATAAATAAATCAAATAATTAAAGTGATTAGTAAGGTGTTTGTGCACAGAACACACAATGAGTTGAATAAGCATGCTACTAAACACTGATAATATGCACAGTAGAGCATGAGTTATGGAATTAATGAATTTATGTTACTAAACAATTAATTAGTTTGCCTTCTTGACTCAGTGCAGTTGAGTTCAGGTTAGAACAGCAATAAAGTTTAACACAAGGAACTATCACCCCACTGAATTTAAGGTAGTGTACAACAAAGATTTCAGCAGTACATATAAATCACATTGCCACCCCACAGAAAGCATTAGCAATCACTGTTACAATACTAAAAATAAATAACAAACTTAAATTCCCCAGCTTATCTCACAACAAATTTAAAATCCCCCAGTTTTAACTGTTCTGAAAATTAGGAAGCATGTCAATTAAGCTCTTATCTCTCCTTCAAGAACTAACCACCTACAGTCATATATAACTTGGCAGTTTACAATTACAGCATGGATTTAGAATATGGATTAGCTAATGAACCAGTTTTACCTCTGCTCGTAGCTTCACTATAATAACTGCTCCAAGGTTGAGTATCTGGAAAAAAAATCTACAGACACTGATTCCAGACAGGATCAAGGTACAGTACACCCCAAGCCAGGTATTAGTGGAACAGTGATAAATATCTTTGCAAACCACTTCCAATTTCACACAAATACTGCTTAGGTGGCTCGTTTTCTTATTTTTATTATTGTGTTTACTAGTTTTTGAGACATTTGGCTTGTTTGTTTTGGTAAATACTAGGTATTAAAGTCTAGAATAAATTTAATCTATCCTTACATTATTAAATTCACAATTAAATGCACCACCAATTACAATAAAACTGCAGCCAATGGCCTCTGAATCTCTGGTCAAAATATAAAGTAGTGGAATATGGCTATCAGTAATACACAGTTTACAAATCTTCTGGGAAACCTACACCAACACTAATGCACAGGTACATAGATTTCTGGACTTTGGTAATACAAATGCACTGGAACAATTAGTCAGAGTATCCTCTGGGGGGAATAAAATCTTGGACCTTGCACCATTCTTTGCAAATCTGCATCACTTGTTAGGTCTGACCATAAGGCAGTCTCCTTCAAAATAAAACAGAAATAAGAGATCCCATCCACCTAAGGTAGCTTTAGAAATTTCTTTAAGACAAACTACCTACTCCTGAGTGATACACTGGCAAGCTTCAAATCCCCATCAAACCCAGTTAACTCCACGGAATACACAGAAATGTACACAGCCACACTATACCAGCATGTAAACAGCTGCACAGATGCAGTTGTATCAGGTAGGAACAAGTGCAGGACAAACTCCAGAAACAAACCCACATTGTGGAACCATAATATCAACAAGCTTTATAATAAAAGGAAAGGAATTTTGACCAAAAGTAAGAACAGCAATTCCCAGAATGTTAGAGCCCTTGTCCCTGAAATAGCCAAACAACTCAGGAGCTTAATAAAATCCACCACAGCCAAGTTTGAGGCTAAAATAGCTACCCAAGCCAAAGACAATCACTAGGCATTTTTAAGTCATGTTCATAACTGAAAAGCACAGCATAGTAATGCACTGAGCTGATTGCAAATGATATTGCCTACACTGATGCTGAAGATATAGTGCACTTACTGGCTGATAAATTTTGCTCTAACTTTACCCATCTCTCCCCTCCATCTATCCCTCAAGATATACCTGAAACTGACATGCCTCCAACTAGCACACAAGACCAAGCTCTAAAATTGTTATCACAGGCTAAAAATACTGCATTGATGGGTACTAACAATATCTGAACATGCATCTTAAACAGCATGAACCATGATTTAACCACACCCTAACAACACTGTTCAATCATGGCCTCCATACAGGTTTTGTACCAAGCAAATGTAGAACAGCTGCAGTCATTCCCCTGCATAAGAGATGATCTTCCATAGATCCAGACAATTACAAGGCCTATAAGTCTGACCAGCTTCATATGCAAAGCTATGGAAAGAATTATCATGGAACTACTGAATCGATATATGGGGAACCTCCAAACTCTGGACCCATCTCAGTTTGGATTCATCAAGGAAGGGTCATGCTTACTCAACCTGGTGGAATCTTTCTAAAAAGATTACCAAAGTGATGGATGAAGGTAAAAACAGAATACGCCATATACCTCAACTTGGCCAAAGCTTTTGACAGAATCCCCCAATCAGGCATAGTAGAAAAGCTAAATAAACTGTAAATAAACCTCTAAGTCATCCATTGGATTGTGAAGTAGGTCACATATAGGATGCAGGAAATCAAAATAGGGGAAGTTACTTCCACAAAGAGATCTGTCATCAGTGGAGTCCCCCATGATTCTTTGCTGGAACTTATCATGTTTGGCATCTACTTTTTTTTAAGTAAAACAAACAAACCATTGAAAAACAAAAGTCCAATAGTAAGCAGAGTCTGTGAACCAAAAACTGTCATATATTTATTACTAATAAAAATGAAGCGCTTTTCGTTGATGCTAATGCGCCAACTTCTTCAGATTCAAAAGAAGTAAAAAACAGAGTATATAAATAACTTTTTATCAATCATGTAATCTGCATCAGCTGATGTACACATTCTAACTAGTCACCTACTTAAGGTGATATTTCCTTAAAATTGTAAATGTTTAAAAAGACACTTTGTCCACAAGTCTATCAATTAAAGGAATTGTATGCATAAAAAACAGTACGTGTTGTGACCATTCTTGTAAAAACGGAAACTAAAATAACACTCGTCGGGTTACATGATAGATAAAATAACTCCTCACATTATATAAATAAGGCGAGACATTGACAAGTCTAATACCATAAAAACTGGTTAAATACAGTTAATCCAACTAAGTACCAATCATAAATAAATTTAAACTGTCTATCATAAAAATTTTTTTAACCATACCATAAAGGATCAACATAGTAATATGAGTGTTCTAATCTAAATGGTAGCTAATAACATCACAATGTATTGTCCATAGGACATGAAGGTCTGACGGTGACCCTACCTTATCGAAGGATAAACACCACTCTTATGTCAAAGAAACACAGTGATTCATCTATTTAAGCTCTTCAGTTTCAAATGTTCCAAGTGAGTTCAAAAGAACATTTCCAATGATGTTGTAAAGGACAAGGATGAGCAAAATCTCAAAGAATTAATATCTAAAGAAAAGGGTTTTATGTCATTTCTTTTCTATTGCTTGGGTATTTTCACTTTTCCTTTCCCTGAACTATGTCAGGTTTTCTTCATTTTTAACTTTCTATGTTTTATGATCCTAAGGCCAAACAAACCACAACTTCAAGCAGTAAACATTAGAATTTTTACCCTATTATTTAACCACATATTTATTGTAAACTTTCAAATTATATCTCAATATTCACCCATTCTCATCTATCCACAGATGTTCACTTTCACTTGTTTTTGATAGATATACCCATGGTTACTTTTTTTACAAAGATCTTAGATTTGCCCCCTTCTAAAACAAGTTTTAACTGGGTTCCTCTTTTTGTACATCACTTACCTGTCGAGGTGATATGAAAAGTGATATGAATTCCCAATACTTCCGAATCACGGCAAGAATGTGTCATATATTTTTAAACTTGTAAAGAATGAGTCAATATCGTGACTACTCCTACTGTGTACTGCTGCTTAACCATTTGAATTTCATTTGACATTGGTGTAACTGGAGCTGCCAGCTGACATGTCGGACATATACTCATTGAATTTAATTTAGAGAAAAACCGACAAAAACCAATCTGTCTCTTACTGTAACTGACTTTCTGAACAAGACACTGGACTTAAGCAATTGTAAAACCGTTGTTCAAACACAAACATCTAAACTGTAACATTCATCATTAAAATCTGTGTAAACATATGCCAAACTACAACCCTGCACCCCTGTCCCTTTGGAGTATAATTAGCAAAGAGGAAAAGATGAGTTAGAAAAAGTGAAAATAATGGGAGGAAAAAGTCTTTTTTTATATATTATAAACTGTAGAAAATCTATAGGATGTTCATGCCTATATTACGGTCTGTTAAAATCTCAAATATTAGATGTGTACAATGCAAAATGTAAATCTTAAAAATTCAAAAACTAAAAATGTAATAGCTAAGTTCAAATAAGTGCTTAAAATCCTGTGCTTAAAAAAAAGATTGAAGATGTCACATTAAAAATTATAAATACAATGCCTCATCTAAAAATGTGAGAATGTCTAAAAGTCATTCTTTCCAGTAAAGAATGCTCCAAAAGAAGTTGAAACTAGCTCCTGAAATGAACTGTCCAAGTCTCCACATTTCTGCTTCTAGAACTAGAACAGAAACATAAATGTAATTAGTAAAAAGTTGTAAAACAAAATTCAAACAAATTCCAGATGGTTGATGGGCACTTTGGATTTGCACATTTTGGATTTACCCATTCAATACCCTCAAATATGGGAAATTGATGTATGTAATGATGTATTAACATCAATGGTTAAAAACTTCAAAATTTAAATAAAACCTCAAGTTTAATTTTAAAAACTGTACGACCAACCAAAACCTCGTTGTGATTCTAATAATAATAATTATTCTAATAAAAGGGGTCTAGCTTAGAGAGCATAATAGGATATGTGATAGACCCATCTATAGGGAGTGGTCTCATTGGGTCCAAGCCATAGAACTTGAACTTTAGGGAATACAAAAAACTTGTCATTTTTTAGGCCAAGACTTTGATAATATAAATAAAAATCAAGGATTCCTATCATTTCATCAATAGTCACTCATAAGCAACTCTATGCGAATGCAGCCATTATGTTTTACTACCATTTTTATGATACAATAGAATATTCTGTTAATGTGTTTAACAAAGCATTGTATTGTTGTAATAATCAAAATAAAAATCCTCCACCCTCCTCCCTTATCTGGCATACAAACTAACAGGTGATGATCTTAATAAGTTCAAAGTCATTTTTTTCATTGCGGTGTGGTGTTAAAACATCTTTCACCCTACCCTTTTTTCCATCATAATTAAATAAAATAAATCAAGTTCCACCACTTGTTCAAATAAAATCTCTGTCTGATGGGTGGGTTAGCAGTTCTTAAAACTTGAAACCTAAATTGTTTCTTTTGTTGGTGCCAATAGGACCAGCATAGATTCAGTTCAATTTAAGTTTCAAGTCAAGAACCAGGTGTTCTGTTCAACCCAAGGTTTACTAGGAAAAATTGTGTTTTTTTTTTGCAGCTCAATCAATTAACACAGGATCAATGATCAACGAAGAATAGTTAAAAATTTTAAAGTCTCCGGTTGAGTTTGAGAGAACATTTACCCCCAAGGGATTTTCAACACCTATCTCCTGAACCTGTTGTTCCGTTTGTTCCTTTGGTTCTTCTGGTTGTAACTGAAGTTCTTTTTCGGGATTGCACCTGTGTTCTTGACTTCCCAAAAATTTAGATTCAAACCATTTCTACTGTTATTAGTAGTGTTGTGGGTCACCGAAAGAGTATTAGTTTTGTGATTTTGGTTCTGAATTCTTTCACTACGTCTCAAGGTGTTACCATTCTCTTCATCAACAATAGGGTCGAGACTGTCCAAATTGTTAGAGATAGTGCCCACACTAGACGTGTTTGAAGTTTGCAAGTTCACACTAAGTGCAGTTGCTAGTTGTGCACTGGACGGCTTAGGGTAAGCAGTACCAGTGTCATAAACTTGTCTATCTCTATTAATTTTCTTTAATTTGTTCAATTTGAGTCTCTCTAAAAGTTGATCAATACTATAAAAACTTCTTTCGTAATCAAACTTGTATCTTGGGAAGTCAATGTCTGCAGTGATCTCTATGTTCAACACAGACACTTTTCTAATTAAAGTCTCAATATACAAGTTGCAATGTTTGATCATTAAGTTCATTAAATCAAACCCTTGTTTGTCAAACAAAGACATAAGTTCTAAGTGAAATGGTGAGTCAGCTACTAAACCAGTGGCGTATTGGCGGAATTGCAACCCCTTAGGTACAATAAGTTATTCCAAGCATGTATTAAAATACATAACTTCTAGTTGAAGTTTTTTCACCTTTAACAATTTAGTATCAAATAATTTCAGTTTACCATTAATAGACTGTAAACCGACCTGTTCGTTATTGGTAGAACTAGCCGGACACTCCTGGTTGAAACCATTCGTGAAAGTCAAGTTGGAAGTGTTCATTATCCATTCATCGAACACTGGAGCACCAATGAGCCCTGTTCTCCGTTAAAACCCAGGTTATAGGTCCGTCTGTTCTCTGGAGTTCTGCAAAACCACTGTTGAACTGTTTTCCAGAGTTCTTTGTGCTGCCGGAATAGAGATGCCCTGTATATCTGCCGGTTGTTGGATGTTGCTGCTCAATTGAATAGCAGATAAAGGTAGTTCAGTATTAATCTGCCCTGTTCTAATAATAGGGCTCCCTTGAGTCTATGGATTTGGAGCGCTATTAAGTTGACCATTCGACCTGACACCCTGTTGTGAAACGGTGACATCCACTCTATCAAGCCTGGCAGAAAGCAAGTCAAGTTGTTGGTTCATAGCGTTTAAGAGTGAAGTTAAATTTAAAAATTCCGATTGGAATTGCTGTGAACTAAACAGATTCGGACTCGCAGGACTATTGGGAACACCAGATACCATAAATCCAAAATGCAACAAACAAACCGTTGAAAAACAAAAGTCCAACAGTAAGCAGAAAACAACTAAACCAAACAGCACCAAAAACAGACTGTAGAAGGAAAAAGGCTAGCTGGTAAAATATAGTAACTTCTGCACAGCTCGAACAGAGTATAACACACGTATAGCCAACGCTAATGTTCCACCAAAATTCAGGCTTAATCCACTCGTAATGATAAAAACAAATCTTTTATTGAAAATAAGGTTTAGCGCTTTCAGCTGTTAAAAATCAGACTTCCTCAGAACCAAAATGGAGTACTTCCAGTTCACATTTAAATAACCTTTTTGGTGCCAAAAATTCAAAAGGAAATGGAGCTCTTAAAGAGACAAAGTCATAATAACTCCATATACACATACTACTATGCTAAAAACAGCTAAGCATTTCAACAGATCCAGTGTGCTGATATAAAAAATGACAATATAAATATAATGATGTAAATAAATAAAAATTAATTGTGGTAAATAAAATAAAATAAAATACGCTCTGCACATACTAACTTCATCTTAAAACATACTCCAAATATATATAATAGTGAAATAGTAAAACTTGCATAACTAGTGCTCATAAATTGTAACAAGTCAACAAGACTCAAAATACAATGGCAACATCCATGATATATCTATGCCACATGATTAAAAATGGTTTAATACTTATATTTTCATTTATGCCAGGTGACCTAATGGCATCTGTCAAAATTTGCCACTTACTTTCTTTCATGGCTAAAAGTGCTTTCCAATTTCCCCCATAAGTAAATACTTCTATGTGATCTATAATGGCAAATTTAAAACCATATGATTCGCCATATATGGATATGTGTTTATAAAGTGCATTGTTATTGTCTTTAATCCTTATCTTATAAATATGTTCATATACTCGTTTCCTAAGGGCTCTCTCTGTTTTGCCTATATAGAATGCGCTGCAGGCATAACATGTAGCAATATATACGACTTGTTTGGTGCTACAATTTCCTGCTTTGCATTTAATGTTAGCCTTGTTGATATCTCCTAACTTAATATTGCCTACCTCATTTATGGCATAACATTGTTTACAGGTACCGCATTTTCTAGTTCCCATCGAGAGCTTTGTATTATGTACAGTTTTTTGTTTAGAAGCTTTCTCCAATAATTTTTTAATATTGGGTGCTGTTTTATATATAAAGCTCGGATAATTGCCCAAAACGGAAGCTGTATCTTCATTTACAGTTATTAAGTTCCAATGCTGTCTTAAAATATCTCTAATGTACT
Source organism: Protopterus annectens (assembly GCF_019279795.1). Taxonomy (NCBI): domain Eukaryota; kingdom Metazoa; phylum Chordata; order Ceratodontiformes; family Protopteridae; genus Protopterus; species Protopterus annectens. The sequence goes on along the minus strand of NC_056740.1, from coordinate 65,202,954 downwards.
TCGTGTAAGGAGTATACATCAAGACGCAAACTCGATTACAACACATACCTACATCATCATATCCCTTCTTTCTATTATGAATCTTCATAAAATCTAATGACTTGCCCAATAAAGGTGGAAATTTTTTACCCCATTCATTCTTCACATAGTTGGAAACTTGTGATAACAGGGCTGAAGGGTATCCTCAATTACTAAACATATTACTTATTCGGTCAACTTCCCTATTCATGATTTCTCTAGTAGATGACATACGAGCTGCCCTAATACATTGTCCTTTATAAACATTTTTGAATATATGGGGAGGGTGATAACTATTAAATTCAATATAGTCATTTGAAAAGTTTCCTTCATATGAATTTGTGAAATGAATCCCTTATCAGAATGGCTGATATATGTGTCCAAATATGCTATGCCACTCTCAGTGATGTTATGAGTGAACTTTAAAAAATTCATTGTGCCATTAATAAATTCCATAAAAGAATTAATCTCATCTTTTGAACAATGCGAGACATTGACAAGTCTAATACCGTAAAAACTGACTAAATACAGTTAATCCAACTAAGTACCAATCATAAATGCAACAACTTAACTTCGATAAGGTAGGGTCACCGTCAGACTTTCATGTCATATGGACAATACATTGTGATGTTATTAGCTACCATTTAGATTAGAACACTCATATTACTATGTTGATCCTTTATGGTATGGTTAAAAATTTTTTTATGATAGACAGTTTAAATTTATTTATGATTGGTACTTAGTTGGATTAACTGTATTTAGTCAGTTTTTATGGTATTAGACTTGTCAATGTCTCACCTTATTTATATAATGTGAGGAGTTATTTTATCTATCATGTAACCCGATGAGTGTTATTTTAGTTTCCATTTTTACAAGAACGGTCACAACACGTACTGTTTTTTATGCATACAATTTCCTTTAATTGATAGACTTGTGGACAAAGTGACTTTTTAAACATTTACAATTTTAAGGAAATATCATCTTAAGTAGGTGACTAGTTAGAATGTGTACATCAGCTGATGCAGGTCACATGATTGATAAAAAGTTATTTATATGCTCTGTTTGTTTTTTACTTCTTTTGAATCTGAAGAAGTTGGCGCATTAGCATCAATGAAAAGCGCTTCATTTGTAATAGTAATAAATATATAACAGTTTTTGGTTCATGGACTCTGCTTACTATTGGACTTTTGTTTTTCAACTTTTTGAAGTAAAAGCCAATACCAAAGGGCTCTAGCTGACAGTTTGACTGCTAGCAGCAGTCACTGAATCCCCAAATGACTTAGCCATCTTGCAGGAAGATTTGTCTCAAATAAATAACTGGTGGACTGAAACAAATGCCAAAAATGCATTGCTGTGTCCTTTAGGAAGTCATCTAGCCCAGGGAACTACCACATTAACAATACGCCCCATCAGATGTTCCAGTTCTTCAGAGTTTGGAAACTTATGTGGACATTGACCTTACTTTTGACCAACACGTGTCCATTGCTTTAAGAAAGTTCTTCTATACTGCACAACTTATAAACAAAGGGATTGTGTTTAGATACAGGGATATCACTGCCCCTTTTACTCAGCCCTCATTAGGTCAATCATTGAATATAATGCTCCCTGTCTGTCCAGACACATGCAACAACTGGAATGCCACACAGATACCTTACCAAAAAGATTCAAAGCCTAAAAAACTTGTCATACATGGACCAACTCAAAGCCCTGTCTCTATACTGGTATCCTACAGACTGCTAAGAGATGACCTGTGTCTGATGTATAAGGCATCCTCCAACCTAATAATGATGGATTTACTGCACTGAAATACTCAGCCTAGTGACCTAAACCTCTTCTGCAACAACAACATAATGGTTTGGAGGAACAGATATACAACAACAGAATGGTTTGGAGTGGCAGATATACCTCACAGAGGATACTGCTGCTCTAGGACAGACCCATCCAGATAAAACAAAGTTTGTGCCTGTCCATATTCAAGTGCAACTTAGATCTATGGATGGGAAACAGAAAATTTACTCCAGGACTGCAATTGCACTACTAATGGACAGAAGCAGATCCTGAATGCTTTACCCCATGCACAAGTCCCCTCAAATTATCTATGAAACAATACAAGTTATTATCTTAGGGGTAATATATAATTATTGGCCATGCAATGGATAAGGCCAACATCTAACCAAATGGTGTTGGTTAATTTGAGCACAAACATAGAATCTGGCTAGGCTTAAAATGGCCCGCAAGGGCAGTTAGCTTAGTACTTACCTATGAAGTTGCATGATTTATTTAGTAAACACTTAATTGTCTAGCTCATAGCTATACCTTTCACCTATTAGCAGTAGATGCCACATTATCTCTGGATCACAGGAAGATGACACTCTTACAGGTGGTGAGACAATTTTAGCCTTTTTATTTTAAAATGCATATAATACCAATTAAAAAAATATTTTGTCCAGGATACTAGCAGGGTAATTATTTGGCCAGTACCATAACTTTATTAGCTACATAACTACTCTACAGCTTACCATTAAAATGAAAGGGAAAAATAACGCAAAAGTAAGAGGTAATGCTGTTTGTTAGCATTTATTTATTTATTTTTCCAGTGTTGACTGGGTTAGTCCTACTAGACAGGTAATATGACTTCTCACATTTAAATCTAACATAGTAGCAGAACATGGTTAGCCAGCCTGTCTCCTTAATATGCCTGATAAGAACATGTGATTGGTTGCTAAGAAAAACTGATCACAGCACTATCTTACAAGCCTAATAATTTCATTAGACAATGCTGCTAAAAGAAACCACAAACGTGTTGGACACTTATCACTTGCAGGTAAATCTCATCAATTTACTGGCAGGAAAACATTTGTATCTGTGGGTAGTGGTAACAGTACATACACAATTTATATTTAGGTCCCAGATGGAGGCATCCACATGCCTTCACTGTCACAGAAAGACATTTTGCAATATTCACAGTTTCCATTGTGGATGTTATTCTAATATTATGTTCAGTATACACTAAAGGGAACAATAATGTTTTTTCCTAGTTGCCATTGCATCAGAAGTAAAATTCCCATATATTTGTTTACTTTTCAAATGGCTACCACTTTCTAAATTCAGTTTTGTATGTAACTTTACTGTTACTTCTTTTTATATATTATATGGGAGTTTTATATTTGTATTTTTCACATATGTCTTTGGAGCTTTTCTCCCCGGGCCTCTAATGAAAATGGACATGTATCCAGCTAGACTAGCCCGGTCAACAAATGTAAAATAAAAATAAATAAATAAATGTGGCTAGATCTTTCTATTTGCATCATTCTATAACTAACTGACATAGTTTGGAGTAACCAGAACAATAGCATTCAGTGCTGTGCTGTACTGAAATTCTTGAGGATATAAGTTATATTTGCATTTTACAGATGATTATTCTGATGTTACTTTCAGAAAGTTTTGGAATGAAATCACAAACAGGAATAAATTGTCACTTTATACAGAGGTTCTTGATAAAGGTGTCCATATACTTTCACTATTACACTCTAATAGTTTGTATTATTCTCATTTTCCATTGAGTGTGCTGTGTTGAACTTCTTCTCAGTATGCAGAATACACTAATGGCCCAGAATACTTCTCTACTGAATTGTTATTAAATGAATATTAAAAGTCCTAGATATTTAATCAGAAACATATTTATATTTTTCTTTACAACATGCAGTACATAAAGTGCCACAGTCCTTAACAACTAAAGTTGTTGGGTCAAATTTAGCATTATGCTGCATTAAAATCCAGAAGAGCAGGACAGCAACCATTAGTGAATTTTGTAGCATAAAAGGTTTGTAATGAAATCTCAAACAGTGACTGTGATTATGTTCTTTTATATGTAGGCTCCAGATGTAAGTGTCCACATGTCTTCATTATCAACATCTGATATTTACATTTTGCAGTTGATATTGGGAGCATTATATTGAACTTGTACTCTGTATGCAGAGTGTAATAATGGCCTACAATGCTTCTTTACTAAGTTGCCATTATACCAGAGGAAAAAATCATATTTATTTCTCTTGAATAAGAAAGCTTTCTTTCCACTGGATTATTGACCCCCCTCCCAATACACACAGTTTAGACTCATTTGCAATAAACTGCATTATAGTGAGCTAAAGCAGTTTATGCATATCTACACTAGGAATCACCAGCTAAATGCATACTTTAGCCAATATTTATAACTGGGAAATCTGCTGTAATACTTCTTGTGATTCTAGATTTCTATGTGCCACTATCAGCCTTACAAAGCCATTTGGAATGATCTTTCTTTTTGACATCTAATTTCAAACAAGCATGTACATTTTGAATTTTTTTTCAGACTGACAATTTCAGGACACACCAGAACCATTCCAAAAATGTCTTGATAAAATGAGAACAATAATAACATTACATTTTCAAAAAAGTGATATTTTATATGAATTTGCAATTTGATTACATTTAATATGTTCTGACAGGCATCTACTCATTTGAGATCCTATTGTCTGTTTTCTATAAATGATATTAAATTATTCAACAAAAAAAAATAAAATTGGGGATTTCTATTTGTCTTGTCCTGAAAGATTTCACAAGAATATGCTGAAGCACATAGCTCTCAACTGTCCAGATTTTCACAGAATGTCCAGATTTATGCCTCTTATTTCTGGTCTGTTCCTCATAAAAATAGTGGTTTTCTGACAAATTACTGAGGATTGAAGTCACTAAATGACATAAATTTGAGTTTCAGACTTTATATTTTCAGAAAATGCATGCTAACACAAATCCTGTTATTCTATAAACTTTCTGAGTTTATAGGAGAAATACTTAAAATCTGTCCCTGTTTTTTGGGCATTTGTCCCCCCATTATTTTAGACTTTGTCCAGATTTCTTGTGCTAAGAGGTTGAGAGGTAGGCTGGAACAGTAAGGAAACATGCACATCTGAAGCTAGGGACTAATCTGGAGCAGAAAGGCCTTTTGATATTACCAAACTGCAATATTTATATGTAAGTCAGTTGAAAACAAACTACAAGTGCTATCAAAACATAAATATACAACACTGTTGTGATTTCAGGTATAAGAACAGTATGTGTTTCTCTTTAGAACCATTTATTTTTATTATATTATTTCCTGAGATTTAAAATTAAATAATCAGTTTTTTTTTACATTAAAATTCAAAAAGCAGTTTACTTTTATCTTTAATGGAAGGACCCTAATCTTAGAACACTTATAACTAAATACATCAGTACACATTCCCTGAAAATGTCATTGCAAATAGCTGAACTACTTTGGAGATACTTGCCTTTAAATACAAATGTAGAAATATCCACAAACAGTCCATTGCTAAGGACAGTAATTTAGAAAATGGTCAGTTTTGAAAGGGATAATGACCATTTATTAAACAAAGCACAGATGTTTAAAATAGCTCTAGTCATTATATCTTGATGGGAAAATTAGCTACATGATACTGCAGCCAAATATAAAGTGAAATTTCTTGAAGCTTTGGTCCCTGTATGTTATGATTGCTCTTGAACTGCGGAAAGTTCATGTTTGTGCCATAGTAAATAATCCAGTCAACATGACTCAGTAACAATTCAACACAGCTTGCCATATTTACATAGGCAAGATTTTCAGATTTACTGCTTGCAACACAAAGTTGAAAACAGTGTAGTTAGTTTTACACACATTGCCTGTGCAGGAGGTCAAATATTACATTTTTTGGCAAAGCTCTATCCCCAATGAACTGATAAGATGGCCATTATCAGGAGGCTTTAAAGAAATATGACTTGTATGCTCTTTCCTTTTCTCTTCATATAAGTGTTGAATCGGTATTCTGACGACCATATTATAATACAACTGTTACTACAGATAGCAGTTTCACCTGGTACGTCCAATCTAATACAGATTCTAAAAGTCTTTTGTCCTCTACTGCAGTAGGAGTTAACATACAAGAGTTATTTATATAGCTTTTGCAGCAGACAGAAGTAAAAATAGCTCTGCTGCCCAGACTTTCTAACTAAATATTTGCAAAATGTTTCCCGATATAAGTGTAGCAACTTAGATGAGTATAAGCAGTACCTAGCATCTCTAATAAAATATTTTATCTCCCCCTCGTCAAGCCAGACAGCATCTCAATGCACAAGGTCTAAACCTAACCATAAAGTAAAGTGAAAACACTGCTGCCTACAACAAACCTCTGCTTCCACACTCTCAATTGTTAAATATACTAAACATACTAGTTCCCAGGCTGCACAACCTTAGACAAAAAGGATAAGGCAAAACCACAAAGCTACAACAGACTGAACTGTACATTTTACGTTTTGTGCTGTAAACCAAATCTTTACAAACTTTAAACTGTTAATAAATGGACGGTCCTTTTTTTAAATATTTCCTTTTATGTTTACTTTAAATTGCCAGTTAGGAGCCCTGAATGACTAAGTGTGTTAACCAACATTATGTTGGTAGTATTCGTGAAAAACAGAATTTGTTCTTTCATTGAGTTATATAGCTATATTTGGTCAGAACCAGTGACTATCTCCGCAGACAAGCTACTGGTTTAATACTGAAATCAGGACATTTCAAAAGCCTGAAACATCTCAACAGTTAAAGCAAATTAATTTTTTTACGTAAATCAAGGGGATAATCACAACTACATGTCAGTGCCACATAAATTATAGACATGATGAGAGCTCTGTCATCGGAATATTGGGATACATATCAAATTGTAACCAGCCACTTACATAAGTCCAAAAACACAAATCCTTTTCAACTGAAACATTATTAATTTTCCCCTCATTATCACCTGTATACAAGAAAAATCTTCCTTAGGGCAGTCAGCATTCCATGACAATTAAGTAATACATTTATGAAGGCATAGGGTCATTGTTGACATTATGCTCTAGGCATACAGGGAGCATATTTTTAATGCTGACAGCTGTGAATATACTAGAAGGCTGCAGAAGCTGTGTGTTAAAAACTCTGTGGAGCTTCTTGGCATTAACTGGCCCATAGTTTTCACAGATTAATCAAGATATATGTAGCATGGCAGTTGGCATATAGGTTAAAACTATAATATGTAGTTCATGTGGTACAGAGGTTTGATTCCCTCGAGCAGAATCATTCTTAAAGTCATAAAGCAAGTAACTAAGAACCAGGAGCCTTCAGTGACACCTTCATCTACACAGTGTTGGGAACATGTGGGACCTATCTACATATAGGACAACTGAAGTAAGAAATAAATAAGCGAACCTAGTGATTAGATGTTGACTTATCCCTGGCAGGGCTGATGAAGTCCCTGATTTGGCTGTGATTCTTAACCAACTGCATACTAGTATGATCTCTACGGCAACACAGTCTATTACTGACCTATTCTTATTACAAAGATATAATCGAGAAATAGCTACAGATATACACAATTTGCCGACCTTTAGTTACTGGGTAAAGTAACAAACTTGAAGAATGTAAGCAGTGAATGCGCAGCTTTGCCTTATATAAATTTATGAAGTGTCTACTAAAAGATAAACTTCTTTGCTCGTAAACTACATATGTACAAATATATATATATATATATATATATATATATATATATATATATATATATATATATGGCATGATGTTAATAATTTCAACAACCACATACTTAGTTCTTCTGGTGAAACTATTATTGCTTTAATAAATAAAGGTGTTTAGGAAAAATGAAAACTAAAAAAAAAAACCCTGCATCATGAATTTTTCATACAAAGATACGAGGAATATTAAACTGTTAGGACTCCTTGGTTTGAGAATTATTATTTCCATACTACCACTAGTCTGTGTGACAAATTATTTACATTACTAAAAGTAATAAATGTATTATCATTTAGAAGGAGCTAGTGTTTGAACTGTATGATGAGAACTACAACCAGTGCAAACAATAACACACGTTTGCTACTGGGCTGCAGGCTCATTCACAACAAATTTGCAAAAAAGTTATTTACTATTAAAATGCAGCACACAATTTGATATGCCTATTTCTCGGTTACATTATAACAATCCAGATATGAAATCAGCATTTAAATATATGTATTATATTCTGTTAATTTTTTTACTTAATTAGGCACTTATTTCTAAGCACACTCCTGTAAGCCATAAAACAACAACCTCAAGCAGGTTGATAACAACATTAGACAGTAAAATGGAATAAATAATATACATACCACCAAATAAAAAATCAATTATTATAGATTTTTGGCCAAATGTACCTAATTTTCAGGAATCATTGTTAACATAGGTTCATAGGTTCATAGGTTCATACTAGGCTATCCGCCCTAGGGCATTTATAAGCCTAGCCAGAGTGTGCTTGGCTTTCGCCACCCATTTTAAATTAATTTTGCTATGCCTTTTTTTGAGGTTAGTATACTGTGCCTCTGTCTAACAGTGACACAGAAGTGATAGCCGGGGTAAACCTACGATCTCCCATCCACTCATCAAGATTCCTCTTGAAGAGAGTCAATGTGGGACTCTGCCTAACCTAGACTGGGATTTTATTCCAGAGTGAAGGGAGCCTCTGGGTTATGAATCTGTCCCTCCAGCATGTCCTATTTATTTCAGTGCTGAGGTTCAAGTCTCTCGAGTGTGTAGCTCGATGGGATTTGGATTTTCTGAGGTGCAGCATGTCCATTAATTCCGGGTTGGACATGGCTTTATACGTCAGGCACAGATCGCCTCTGAGCAGGCGGTATGCCACTGAGTTGAGCTGGAGTTTCTTTAACCGGGCAGCATATGGCATCTGTTTGAGCTCTTTGATCCTCTTGGTGAGGTACTTTTGGGGTCTTTCCAGTTGCTGCAGGTGTCTGGTAAGGTACATCCCAAAAGGGGCATTGTACTCAATTATGGGCCTGATGAGGGATGAGTAAAGAGGCACGATGATGTCCCCTGATCTAGATGTGAATCCCTTCATGATTAGGTGGGCTATATAAAATGTTTTTCTAACCACTTTGGCCACGTGGTTGTCAAATGAGAGATTGCTATCAACTTGGGTCCCCAGGTCCCTAATGACTTCTTCTGTACTTAATGGATTACCACCTATGTGGTAATTTGTGGGCACTATGTTTTTGCCAAAGGGGATGACTATACACTTTTTGGCGGTTAGCTTGAGGCCATGGCTCTGGCACCAGTTGTATGTTTCTATGAGGCCCTTTTGGAGGATGCTTGTGTCGGCTGGAGAGTTGATTATGGCGCCCAGTTTGCAGTAATCTGCGAACTTGGTCAGCCACAGTCCTTCCGTGTTGGCCTGTACCGCTGAGAAAGATATACCGAACAAGAGCGGTCCCAGGACTGAGCCTTGTGGGACGCCACTTGTAACTGGTTTGGAGTCTGACGTGGCTCCAGCAATTCTAACCATGTGGGTTCTGTCCTTGAGCCAGTTTGCAACCCATCTAGTGACATAGGGGTTTATATTTAAGCTGGTGAGCTTATCTATAATGCACGAGTGGGGTATTGTATCGAAGGCTTTTGCGAGGTCCAGGTAGGCTGTGTGGACCACCTTCCCCTCGTCAATGGCCTTGGTGACTGTTTCAAAGAAATTGACCAGGTTTAAGAGGCAGGATCTGCCCTTAACAAAGCCAAACTGGGTAGGATCCAGTGTCTGTAGGTCCCCAATATCTTTATTTATGAGGTCCATGATGATCCTTTCCATAGCTTTGCAGACCAAGCTAGTCAGGCTTATGGGGCGATAGTTTCCAGGATCCGTTGAGGCACCACCTTTGCGGAGAGGGACCACTGTTGCTGTACGCCACTCTTTGGGTACATATCCTGTAGTAAGGCTAAGATTGAACAGTAGTTTTATGTTTGGGTTTAGCTCTTATTGGAGTTCATGTAGGACGCAGCCTGGGACACCATCTGGTCCCATTGATGCTGTGTTTTTTTGCTTTGGAGAGGGCGGCTCTTACCTGAGCATCTGAGATGTCAGGGGGGCAGCACTCTGTTGGGATAGATATTTGCCCTTTTGGTGGGGGGGGTTTGCACTGAACCTGTCAGCTAGGATGTTAGCAATGTCTGTGGGCTCAGTGTATTTTTTGTCATTTTGGACTAATTCTGAGCATATCTGGGAATTCCCACCCAGGTTCCTAACATAACTAAAGAAAGCCTTGTGATTATCCTTAGTGTCCTGTGCAATTTTTCTCTCGAAGCTGGCCTTAGATGATTTTATGAGTGCCCGTAGTTTTTTGCTAATACTGATCAGAGATGCCTTCCCTTTTGGGGATTTTGCTCTATCATGTAGTAGCTTCCTCCTTCTATTGTATAGTTTGTTTATGGCTGGGGTCCACCAGACAGGACGTCTGCCTTTGGTGGATTGGGTCTTGGTTTTATTTGGGATTGCATGATCCATGCATTCCTGAAGGTGTTCATAGAATGCATTTATAAAGGATTCTGCGGTCTGGGCCATATTTTCCACAGGCCCGGGGGCTTTGAAGGATTTTGCCTCGGTATTGAGGCATGTGAAATTTGCTTTAGAGAAGTTTTTCACTGTGTTTTTTTGTGCAGGGGGTGTGGTCGGGATGTGAATATCCAGTGAGATTAGTTTATGGTCTGATCTTACCAGTGAGGGATACACTTCTGGTCTGGAGCATAGTGTCCCCATGTTGGTGATGATCAGGTCCAGTATGTTTTCCCCTCTTGTGGGAGTGGTAACAAATTGTTCCATAGCATTTGAGTTTATAAATTCTAGGAACCTTTGGGCTAGGGTGTTGGAGCTAGAGTAATGCTCCCAGTCTATGTTTGGGTAGTTGAAGTCACCCAATATAATAGTGTTTGGAGAGACCTTCATGTTTTCCAGTATTCTCAGGAAGGCCGAATGGGGTTCCTGTGTTTGGGAGGGTGGTCTGTAGCAGGCTATAAACTGGAAGGCAGTTTTACCCACAGTTAGTTGCACGTGGATAGTCTCTGATGCTTCGTGCTGTGCCACCAACCTGGAGGTGTGGGTATCTTTGACGAATATTGATACTCCCCATCCTTTTGTGGTTCGGTCCAAGTTTTGGGACCGAAAAGTATGATATGAGGTATAACCTGGTAGTGCTGGGGTGCTCTCGGGAGCCTTGAACCAGGTTTCCATTAATGCACAGATATCGATGTTCTCCATGCTAAGGAGAGTTTCGAGTGTGTGCATCTTGAGGTTTAGACTTCTGGCATTGAGTAGCATTACTCTTAGTTTCTTATCCCTTGTGATACCTACGGAGGTGGGTTTGTCTTTTGAGCCTTGCCTAAAAAAGGCACTATGGGGGTAGCAAGAGCCTTTGCGATATCCGAAAGCCCATGGGTGACAGGTGCAAGCCGTCCCTAGCAAAGCACCGTGGCTTGTCGAGCATGTCATCCCAGGCTGACAGGCATTAGATCCCCTTTGAATGACACCAACACTTAAGCCAATTGTTGAAATTTATCTTCTTGTCTTCATATTGTGGCATCATTCTTGGTGAGGGTGAGATGCTACTCAAGGTCAGGGTCATACCGGCCTGGGCTACATGCTCAGAGAGCTCCTCTATGTCTCTTTTCATGTAGTCCAGGGAGGTACGTCTCAGGTCATTCACACCAGCATGGACAATGACTGAGTCATATTTGTACTTGCCTTGGAGTGACCTGAGTGCTTGTATTATGTGGCGGATCCTAGCGCCCAACAGGCAGCTCACCGTGACCTTCTCCTTGTTCAGCCTGGTGAGCGGGACATCAGTGTGCCTGACGATAGAGTCACCTATTACAAGTGTATCAGGTGTGTTGTTTAGCCATAAGGGCTGTGACTGTTTGGCACACTGGCTTTGTGAGCTATGTGTTGCACGTGTTTTGTTTTGGGGTAGCGGTTGCTTGGGTGTCTGCTTTGGAGGTCTCTGCTGCTTAGACAGATTTTTATTTAGAGCCTCCGAGTATGTTTTTGTGTGTTTATGTGTTTGGTTTGTTGTCGTGGTAGGTCTATGTGAGACTAGAATTGTAGTGAGTGTGGTTTCCTTCTCCTCCTGACTGGTTATGCCAGTACTGAGTTGAGAGAGCTTAGCCTCCAGTTTGGCTATATGGTTGCATCTCTCACATGTGTTGGAATTTGTTGGGAGGAGGAGACGGTTATCTGTGTACATGAGGCAGTTGTAACATTGCCTCAAGATTCCCAGATTCACCAGCTGGACCGGAGAGGAGATTGACAACTGACCTTTGGACATGCTAGAATAGTATTGGGAATTCCTTTATAATTGAAAAAAAGGGCCAATGGGGAACAAGGTACTCAAGGGGAGTTTGTGAGGGTGTAGTGCTTTTAATTTTTTAGAGCTGACTTATATAATTGCTTTAGTGAGCAAGTGCCAAGTAACTTAACTGCAATGTGTTACAGGTAACTTAAATGCAAAAACGACAAACAGTAACTTTCTTTCAAGTGAAACAAGGAAATAAGTACAGTAAGCAATGCAGATATCACTAGGGATCCACAGAAGTGCTAAAAGGCTGCGTTTTAGGTGGAATTAGCATTTCAGAGAAATAAACAAACAACAAGCATACAAACAAAGCTAGATTCAGCAGGCCTGGATCTAGTCTATGCTACAGCAAACAAGGTGTACCAATTTCAGTAAGAAACAGTTAGAATATGCAGGCACTATAAGCCTTTAACCAGAAATTCCCTGCTCAGAAGGGCAGAGTCCAGCCTCTCCTCCCACAAGAGTGCAGACCGCAATCCTTCTTAACGTAAAATAACTGGCCTGAAGCCCAAGTGCTTAAACCAGAACTAATACACTTTTAGAATAACAGACACTGAGCTCTCAATCAGCAGTTCTCAACTTAGAAGGATGTAAGCTACCTGTCCTGCCACCACAGTGCAGGCCACAAACCTTCCTAATGTAAAACAACTGGTCTGAAGCCCAAGTGCTTAATCCAAAAGACTTAGAAATGATAGCTACACTTTAATCAAGTTACTACCAGCAGTAATAAATACAACTGAATACTTTAAAGAATGGCTGGATTAGTGCTCAAGTTATACAAACAAAGCTAGATTCAGCAGGCCTGGATCTAGTCTATGCTACAGCAAACAAGGTGTACCAATTTCAGTAAGAAGCAGTTCAAATATGCAGGCACTATAAGCCTTTAACCAGAAATTCCCAGCTCAGAAGGACAGAGTCCAGCCTCTCCTCCCACAAGAGTGCAGAACACGAACCTTCTTAATGTAAAATAACTGGCCTCAAGCCCAAGTGCTTAAACCAGAATTAATACACTTTTAGAATTACAGACACTGAGCCCTCAATCAGCAGTTCCCAACTTAGAAGGATGTAAGCTACCTGTTCTGCCACTACAGTGCAGACCATAAACCTTCCTAATGTAAAACTGGTCTGAAGCCCAGGTGCTTAAACTAAAAGGCTTATAATGAGTTACACCAAGCAGTAATAAATACAATTGAGTACTTTTAAGATAATGCAAAAGCAAAATAAAGTAGGAAAAAACACAAATACAGTAAAAGCAGATACATTTTTGGTTTTTTTTGTTTTTTTTGTGGAAAGAGAGAAAGGAGTAGCAGAAACTAAGCTGATGTTTGTAGGTTAAGAGGAATCTTAAAACTTTAAAAAGCTTGTTAGTTCTCAATTTCAAGCAGCAGTGGGAGGAACACAAAGCTAACATAAGTTCTATGACTCCTTTTCATTTGACATCTGCAAAACTGTCCCCAACAGTTATAAGAGCATACAGTGACTGAGACATCAGTAGGTACTATAGACAAACCTAATGGAAAAATGTGTCTGATACTGGCAATCTTAATGACAAAGAATTATATAACTTCCTGACATTCTGTGGAGGAAAAAGTTCTACCAATGGCCGGGTAGGCCATGCTGCATACCCTGTCAACCAATCAAAGGAATGCAGCTGGACAGTTAGAAACTACAGAAGTCCCACAGGACAAGAATACTCCCTGAGATTCAGTAAAGCTTTCTGAAATTTGGAATTCCTCTCTCAGAAGATTTTAACATTGTGGTAAGCCTTTCTGATTCTTAGACTTGTTGCTCACTGTGATTTTCCCCTTATGGGGCCCTTAACACAATGAGCAGTCTCATGGGTGAAGCTAGATGCTAATGTGGCAGTCTATGGGAAGTTGTTGCCAATCAACCATGTGCTGTCCCCAAAAAAATGTTGTGGAACCTGCTTGGCCTGCCAAGCACAACAACCCAAGTACATACTTATACAGTTCACTGATTTGAAGAGTTTACAGTACTCATTTTAGATAGTACTGGCTAATTCTAGATGGAAGTGTCTTATATCTTCTCTTTACATCTCACTATTTCATTTCTCATCCTTCACTCTTCAAACTTCCCTTACTAATAAAACCCTCCTCTATCCTTCTGTTCTTTTCTTCTTATCTCCTCTTTCTACAAAATCTTTCATGCCTTTTCAAATAATACTCACCTTTCTAGATTTACTAAATCTTGGTATGGCAGTAAATGGTGAAAATCAGAAGAAGCTGAACAGCGAGATAGAAGGGAAGACAGTGGAATGGGTCAACAGCCAAGTATATTGTAGGTGTGGTTGAGGATAAGGGAAGTCTGAAGATAAAAAAGGGCTCCAGCCAACTGGCACAGGTTATTAGTAGTGTATGACAGAAGAATGCCAAATAAGCTGAAAGGTAAGGTGTACAAAACAGTGGTACAACCAATACTACTGTACTGACAGAAACCTGTGTGATACAGACAGAGCAGTTGAGGAAGCCAGTGGTGATGGAAAGGAAGTGCCTGAAATGAGTGGTAGGATGCACACTGTACAACAGAAGAAGAAGCAATAAGGGCATCAGAGCAGCAGCCCAAGAAGCTCCAACTGCAGAGAATATCAAAGAGAACAGATTATGCTGGCTCATGCACTTGTGAGAAAAGCGGAAGACAATCTGGTAAAGAAGATTTGTGACAAACAGGGGGAAGGCAGAAGAAAAAAGGCCATCCAGCAAAGATATGGAAGAACTGTGTGAGAGAAGGCCTGCAACATTCAAAAATTAGGAGAGTGGCATTGAATAATAAAAAAATGGTGAGAGTTGATGTGACATCATAGACCCCATATAGAAAATGTGAAAAAAGGGGTTGATGATGATTTCAAGATTTACTAAATGGTATCCCCTCTTATAATGTTTTCCTCTCCTACATCCTGCATATGGTATAAGAATACATTTATATTAACCAAACAGTCATGATTTTTCTTCTTCTAGCTTCATTATTGCAGCATTTTCTCTTCCTGTGTATGCCAACTGTTCTATCCCACCTACAGTGTGCATAACTTGCAGTATTCACTTGACAGTACTTATGCCCTACGTATGACTATTGTAAATATTGTTTTCTTATGTATATAGGATGTTTTCTCTCTTTCTGGTTCTCTGCAA
The DNA here is from genome assembly GCF_019279795.1 of Protopterus annectens. Lineage (NCBI taxonomy): Eukaryota > Metazoa > Chordata > Ceratodontiformes > Protopteridae > Protopterus > Protopterus annectens. The sequence goes on along the minus strand of NC_056740.1, from coordinate 65,187,574 downwards.
ATGGGTTATTGCCCCATTGCACTTTCCCAGTAAACATATGTCAAATTAATAAAATAAATACATTTCACTGTTAAGGCATGGTTCAGATTCTACAGACATTTATTATCATGATATTATGTTATGTGTACACCTTCATAATAAATTAAACATGAGCGATCATTTACAGCTCATACAATGGGGATAACTGTGATTTCCCTTGTCCTATAATGAACTGTCTGTGATATTTGCATGCTCTGCTGACAGATCCAAATGGTAATGCTTTAGTCAATCTGCATTTATCTGATAATCCCCTCACCATTTCTTTGCTCCACGACCCCCAAAAATCTTGACTCATTTTCTTGATTGTCCAAAAATGTATATCTTTATGTGTCATATCCCTTGTCCGTTCAACATTAATCTTATCCTTGTTACCCTTGTGCATGATTAACTGTGCCTTCCTCTTAAGTTCATAGGTTCATAGGTTCATAGGTTCATACTAGGCTATCTGCCCTAGGGCATTTATAAGCCTAGCCAGAATGTGTTTGGCTTTCGCCACCCATTTTAAATTGATTTTGCTATGCCCTGGTTCGGGGCTAGTATACTGTGCCTCTGTCTAACAGTGACACAGAAGTGATACCCGGGGTAAACCTACTATCTCCCATCCACTCATCAAGATTCCTCTTGAAGAGAGTCAATGAGGACTCTGCCTAACCTAGACTGGGATTTTATTCCAGAGTGAAGGAGCCTCTGGGTTATGAATCTGTCCCTCCAGCATGTCCTATTTATTTCAGTGCTGAGGTTCAAGTCTCGAGCGCTTAGCTCGATAGGATTTGGATTTGCTGAGGTGCAGCATGTCCATTAATTCCGGTTGGACATGGCTTTATCGTCAGGCACAGATCGCTTCTGAACAGGCGGTATGCCACTGAGTAGAGCTGGGTTTCTTTAACCGGGCAGCATATGGCATCTGTTTGAGCCCTTTGATCCTCTTGGTGAGGTACTTTTGGGGTCTTTCCAGTTGCTGCAGGTGTCTGGTAAGGTACATCCCAAAGGGGCATTGTACTCAATTATGGTCCTGATGAGGGATGAGTAAAGAGGCACGATGACATCCCTGATCTAGATGTGAATCCCTTCATGATTAGGTGGGCTATATAAAATGTTTTTCTAACCACTTTGGCGTGGTTGTCAAATGAGATTGCTATCAACTTGGGTCCCCAGGTCCTAATTACTTCTTCTGTACTTAATGGATTACCACCTATGTGGTAATTTGTGAGCACTGTTTTTGCCAAAGGGATGACTATACACTTTTGGCATTTAGCTTAAGGCCATGGCTCTGGCACCAGTTGTCTGTTTCTATGAGGGCCCTTTTGGAGGATGCTTGTGTCGGCTGGAGAGTCGATTATGGCACCCAGTTTGCAGTCATCTGCGAACTTGGTCAGCCACATTCCTTCCATGTTGGCCTGTACCTCCGAGAAATATATACCGAACAAGAGAGGTCCCAGGACTGAGCCTTGTGGGACACCACTTGTAACTGGTTTGGAGTCTGACATGGCTCCAGCAATTCTAACCATGTGGGTTCTGTCCTTGAGCCAGTTTGCAATCCATCTAGTGACATAGGGGTTTATATTTAAGCTGGTGAGCTTATCTACAATGCCCAAGTGGGGTATTGTATCGAAGGCTTTTGCGAGGTCCAGGTAGGCTGTGTGGACCACCTTCCCCTCGTCAATGGCCTTGGTTGCTGTTTCAAAGAAACAACCAGGTTTAAGAGGCAAGATCTGCCCTTAACAAAGTCGAACTGGGTAGGATCAAGTGTTTGTAGGTCCCCAATATCTTTATTTATGAGGTCCATGATGATCCTTTCCATAGCTTTGCAGACCAAGCTAGTCAGGCTTATGGGGCGATAGTTTCCAGGATCCGTTGAGGCACCACCTTTATGGAGAGGGACCACTGTTGCTCTATGCCACTCTTTGGGCACATATCCTGTAGTAAGGCTGAGATTGAACAGTAGTTTTATGTTTGGGTTTAGCTCTTCTTGGAGTTCATGTAGGATGCAGCCCGGGACACCGTCTGGTCCCATTGATGCTGTGTTTTTGCTTTGGAGGGGCGGCTCTTACCTGAGCATCTGAGATGTCAGGGGCAGCACTCTGCTGGGATAGATATTTGCCCTTTTGGTGGAGTTTGCGCTGAACCTGTCAGCTAGGATGTTGGCAATGGCTGTGGGTTCGGTGTATTTTTCTCATTTGGACTAATTCTGAGCATATCTGGGAATTCCACCCAGGTTCCTAACATAACTAAAAGCCTTGTGATTATCCTTAGTGTCCTGTGCAATTTTCTCTCAAAGCTGGCCTTAGACAATTTTATGTATGCCCGTAGTTTTTGCTAATACTGATCAGTGATGCCTTCCCTTTTTGATTTTGCTCTATCATTTAGTAGCTTCCTCCTTCTATTGTATAGTTTGTTTATGGCTGGGGTCCAGACAGGATGTCTGCCTTTGGAGGATTGGGTCTTGGTTTTATTTGGGATCGCATGATCCATGCATTCCTGAAGGTGTTCATAGAATCGTTTATAAAGGATTCTGCGGTCTGGGCATTATTTTCCACAGGCCGGGGGCTTTGAAGGATTCCACCTCAGTTTTGAGGAGTGTGAAATTTGCTTTAGAGAAGTTTTCACTGTGGTTTTCTGGGCAGGGGTGGGGTCGGGATGTGAATATTCAGTGAGATTAGTTTATGGTCTGATCTTACCAGTGAGGGATACACTTCTGGTCTGGAGCATAGAGTCCCCATGTTGGTGATGATCAGGTCCAGTATGTTTCCCCTCTTGTGGGAGTCATAACAAGTTGTTCCATAGCATTTGAGTTTATAAATTCTAGGAACCTTTGGGCTAGGGTGTTGGAGCTAGAGTAATGCTCCCAGTCTATGTTTGGGTAGTTGAAGTCACCCTATATAATGGTGTTTGGAGAGACCTTCATATTTTCCAGTGTTCTCAGGAAGGCCGAGTGGGGTTCCTGGGTTTGGGAGGGTGGTCTGTAGCAGGCTATAAACTGGAAGGCAGTTTTAGTGTTAGTTGCACATGGATAGTCTCTGATGCTTCGTGCTTTGCCACCAACCTGGAGGTGTGGGTATCTCTGATGAATACTCCCCCTCCTTTTGTGGTTCGGTCCAAGTTTTGGGGCCGAAAAGCATGGTATGAGGTATAACCTGGTAGTGCTGGGGTGCTCTCGGAGTTGTATTTGTATATCTTTGTAACCTGTCTATGTCTTTCACACCATTGGTACAATCTTCATATCTTGTCACGTGTCACCTTCCTAATGGCATCGCCAGTGGAAACATGTGAACACTGTTTATACTATTTATTGTGTTATACGTCAGATCTGTATCTATATTAATGCTTCATATTTGTGGTTCCTGACAGATACTTGTCACTTTCCAAATTTATACTGCAGCTTGTCGCCAACGTACATTGCATGTACTTATTTGTTAACAACAGCATTGTTTTGCAATCTGTTTCAAACTGGTCTGTGTCACTTCCCTGTCATCATAAATAAATAAAAATATTTATAATACATATTTTGTCCTTAAGAATTAGCTCTGCATACTTCTCATTTGCTTTGATAATTGAAAATGCTTATGATTTCCACTTGTCCTGCCTTTTATCTATATAGTTCTGCTCATTTTCTTTATAAACTAAGAGCTATATATAACTTAACTCATTGAACTGAATTATTACAATGAATTATATTGAATCTAAAAGTAATAAAGTGTGCCATCCTTTGTCCATTTGCTAGTAATTCTAATGCTTACAGCTTGAGAGATATCTGTGTCACCCAGTCTTAGAGATAGCACAATACAGCCCCTGTGACATAATGCAGTGAAATACTGACAGTGCAGGAATGCAGATAAAGACAGCTGACCCCTCAAGTGCTGACAAAACACAACACAACAAATCTGAATTTTCCTCCGAGCCAGTATATGTAATTTCTTAGTGCATTATTATTAAAGGTAAGTGCATTTACATTAAATAGTTCTATCTAGATGTAAACACTATAATAGTGCTTCATTTACAGTGAATGTGCAGAATATTTGTCCCCCTCTCATCACCCCACAGCAAAAAAAGGGAATTTTAACTATAATGCTGCTACAGTTAGGCAAAACGTTTCTTTAATTTAATTATGTACTTATTAAAAAAGGGTGGATCATTGACCCAAAAAGACCATTTTTAGGTTCAGCCCATATAGGGATTCAACAGGGGACAACTTGGGAACTCCACTTCCACTCACTTGGGTAATTCATCTTATACACTCTATCCTGGGCCTCCACTGAAAATGGGCTTTGCTCAGTTGTACTTTCCCAGTAAAGAAAAGCAAATAACTAAATAAATAAATAAAATATTCTTAAAAACAATCTAGGAAAAAGAAAGAAAAAGCAAATGGATCCCGGAATAAGGACACAATGTCTGCTATCTCAAAGTAACTAAGAAACCACTATTATTCCTGACTATACATGAATGAATGTCAGTGTCACCAAATACATACAGAAAGGCAGAAACACTGTGGTTGATAAAGAATCTCACTAACTAATCTGTAGTTACTTGGGTCCTGACTATACATGAATGAATGTCAGTGTCACCAAATACATACAGAAATGCAGAAACACTGTGGTTGATAAAGAATCTCACTAACTAATCTGTAGTTACTTGGGTCCTGACTATACATGAATGAATGTCAGTGTCACCAAATACATACAGAAAGGCAGAAACACTGTGGTTGATAAAGAATCTCACTAACTAATCTGTAGTTACTTGGGTCCTGACTATACATGAATGAATGTCAGTGTCACCAAATACATACAGAAAGGCAGAAACACTGTGGTTGATAAAGAATCTCACTAACTAATCTGTAGTTACTTGGGTCCTGACTATACATGAATGAATGTCAGTGTCACCAAATACATACAGAAATGCAGAAACACTGTGGTTGATAAAGAATCTCACTAACTAATCTGTAGTTACTTGGGTCCTGACTATACATGAATGAATGTCAGTGTCACCAAATACATACAGAAAGGCAGAAACACTGTGGTTGATAAAGAATCTCACTAACTAATCTGTAGTTACTTGGGTCCTGACTATACATGAATGAATGTCAGTGTCACCAAATACATACAGAAAGGCAGAAACACTGTGGTTGATAAAGAATCTCACTAACTAATCTGTAGTTACTTGGGTCCTGTCTATACATGAATGAATGTCAGTGTCACCAAATACATACAGAAATGCAGAAACACTGTGGTTGATAAAGAATCTCACTAACTAATCTGTAGTTACTTGGGTCCTGACTATACATGAATGAATGTCAGTGTCACCAAATACATACAGAAATGCAGAAACACTGTGGTTGATAAAGAATCTCACTAACTAATCTGTAGTTACTTGGGTCCTGACTATACATGAATGAATGTCAGTGTCACCAAATACATACAGAAAGGCAGAAACACTGTGGTTGATAAAGAATCTCACTAACTAATCTGTAGTTACTTGGGTCCTGACTATACATGAATGAATGTCAGTGTCACCAAATACATACAGAAAGGCAGAAACACTGTGGTTGATAAAGAATCTCACTAACTAATCTGTAGTTACTTGGGTCCTGACTATACATGAATGAATGTCAGTGTCACCAAATACATACAGAAAGGCAGAAACACTGTGGTTGATAAAGAATCTCACTAACTAATCTGTAGTTACTTGGGTCCTGACTATACATGAATGAATGTCAGTGTCACCAAATACATACAGAAAGGCAGAAACACTGTGGTTGATAAAGAATCTCACTAACTAATCTGTAGTTACTTGGGTCCTGACTATACATGAATGAATGTCAGTGTCACCAAATACATACAGAAATGCAGAAACACTGTGGTTGATAAAGAATCTCACTAACTAATCTGTAGTTACTTGGGTCCTGTCTATACATGAATGAATGTCAGTGTCACCAAATACATACAGAAAGGCAGAAACACTGTGGTTGATAAAGAATCTCACTAACTAATCTGTAGTTACTTGGGTCCTGACTATACATGAATGAATGTCAGTGTCACCAAATACATACAGAAATGCAGAAACACTGTGGTTGATAAAGAATCTCACTAACTAATCTGTAGTTACTTGGGTCCTGACTATACATGAATGAATGTCAGTGTCACCAAATACATACAGAAAGGCAGAAACACTGTGGTTGATAAAGAATCTCACTAACTAATCTGTAGTTACTTGGGTCCTGACTATACATGAATGAATGTCAGTGTCACCAAATACATACAGAAATGCAGAAACACTGTGGTTGATAAAGAATCTCACTAACTAATCTGTAGTTACTTGGGTCCTGACTATACATGAATGAATGTCAGTGTCACCAAATACATACAGAAAGGCAGAAACACTGTGGTTGATAAAGAATCTCACTAACTAATCTGTAGTTACTTGGGTCCTGACTATACATGAATGAATGTCAGTGTCACCAAATACATACAGAAAGGCAGAAACACTGTGGTTGATAAAGAATCTCACTAACTAATCTGTAGTTACTTGGGTCCTGACTATACATGAATGAATGTCAGTGTCACCAAATACATACAGAAATGCAGAAACACTGTGGTTGATAAAGAATCTCACTAACTAATCTGTAGTTACTTGGGTCCTGTCTATACATGAATGAATGTCAGTGTCACCAAATACATACAGAAAGGCAGAAACACTGTGGTTGATAAAGAATCTCACTAACTAATCTGTAGTTACTTGGGTCCTGACTATACATGAATGAATGTCAGTGTCACCAAATACATACAGAAATGCAGAAACACTGTGGTTGATAAAGAATCTCACTAACTAATCTGTAGTTACTTGGGTCCTGACTATACATGAATGAATGTCAGTGTCACCAAATACATACAGAAAGGCAGAAACACTGTGGTTGATAAAGAATCTCACTAACTAATCTGTAGTTACTTGGGTCCTGACTATACATGAATGAATGTCAGTGTCACCAAATACATACAGAAATGCAGAAACACTGTGGTTGATAAAGAATCTCACTAACTAATCTGTAGTTACTTGGGTCCTGACTATACATGAATGAATGTCAGTGTCACCAAATACATACAGAAAGGCAGAAACACTGTGGTTGATAAAGAATCTCACTAACTAATCTGTAGTTACTTGGGTCCTGACTATACATGAATGAATGTCAGTGTCACCAAATACATACAGAAAGGCAGAAACACTGTGGTTGATAAAGAATCTCACTAACTAATCTGTAGTTACTTGGGTCCTGACTATACATGAATGAATGTCAGTGTCACCAAATACATACAGAAATGCAGAAACACTGTGGTTGATAAAGAATCTCACTAACTAATCTGTAGTTACTTGGGTCCTGACTATACATGAATGAATGTCAGTGTCACCAAATACATACAGAAAGGCAGAAACACTGTGGTTGATAAAGAATCTCACTAACTAATCTGTAGTTACTTGGGTCCTGTCTATACATGAATGAATGTCAGTGTCACCAAATACATACAGAAAGGCAGAAACACTGTGGTTGATAAAGAATCTCACTAACTAATCTGTAGTTACTTGGGTCCTGACTATACATGAATGAATGTCAGTGTCACCAAATACATACAGAAAGGCAGAAACACTGTGGTTGATAAAGAATCTCACTAACTAATCTGTAGTTACTTGGGTCCTGACTATACATGAATGAATGTCAGTGTCACCAAATACATACAGAAAGGCAGAAACACTGTGGTTGATAAAGAATCTCACTAACTAATCTGTAGTTACTTGGGTCCTGACTATACATGAATGAATGTCAGTGTCACCAAATACATACAGAAATGCAGAAACACTGTGGTTGATAAAGAATCTCACTAACTAATCTGTAGTTACTTGGGTCCTGACTATACATGAATGAATGTCAGTGTCACCAAATACATACAGAAATGCAGAAACACTGTGGTTGATAAAGAATCTCACTAACTAATCTGTAGTTACTTGGGTCCTGTCTATACATGAATGAATGTCAGTGTCACCAAATACATACAGAAAGGCAGAAACACTGTGGTTGATAAAGAATCTCACTAACTAATCTGTAGTTACTTGGGTCCTGACTATACATGAATGAATGTCAGTGTCACCAAATACATACAGAAAGGCAGAAACACTGTGGTTGATAAAGAATCTCACTAACTAATCTGTAGTTACTTGGGTCCTGACTATACATGAATGAATGTCAGTGTCACCAAATACATACAGAAATGCAGAAACACTGTGGTTGATAAAGAATCTCACTAACTAATCTGTAGTTACTTGGGTCCTGACTATACATGAATGAATGTCAGTGTCACCAAATACATACAGAAAGGCAGAAACACTGTGGTTGATAAAGAATCTCACTAACTAATCTGTAGTTACTTGGGTCCTGACTATACATGAATGAATGTCAGTGTCACCAAATACATACAGAAAGGCAGAAACACTGTGGTTGATAAAGAATCTCACTAACTAATCTGTAGTTACTTGGGTCCTGACTATACATGAATGAATGTCAGTGTCACCAAATACATACAGAAAGGCAGAAACACTGTGGTTGATAAAGAATCTCACTAACTAATCTGTAGTTACTTGGGTCCTGACTATACATGAATGAATGTCAGTGTCACCAAATACATACAGAAAGGCAGAAACACTGTGGTTGATAAAGAATCTCACTAACTAATCTGTAGTTACTTGGGTCCTGTCTATACATGAATGAATGTCAGTGTCACCAAATACATACAGAAATGCAGAAACACTGTGGTTGATAAAGAATCTCACTAACTAATCTGTAGTTACTTGGGTCCTGTCTATACATGAATGAATGTCAGTGTCACCAAATACATACAGAAAGGCAGAAACACTGTGGTTGATAAAGAATCTCACTAACTAATCTGTAGTTACTTGGGTCCTGACTATACATGAATGAATGTCAGTGTCACCAAATACATACAGAAAGGCAGAAACACTGTGGTTGATAAAGAATCTCACTAACTAATCTGTAGTTACTTGGGTCCTGACTATACATGAATGAATGTCAGTGTCACCAAATACATACAGAAATGCAGAAACACTGTGGTTGATAAAGAATCTCACTAACTAATCTGTAGTTACTTGGGTCCTGACTATACATGAATGAATGTCAGTGTCACCAAATACATACAGAAAGGCAGAAACACTGTGGTTGATAAAGAATCTCACTAACTAATCTGTAGTTACTTGGGTCCTGACTATACATGAATGAATGTCAGTGTCACCAAATACATACAGAAAGGCAGAAACACTGTGGTTGATAAAGAATCTCACTAACTAATCTGTAGTTACTTGGGTCCTGTCTATACATGAATGAATGTCAGTGTCACCAAATACATACAGAAAGGCAGAAACACTGTGGTTGATAAAGAATCTCACTAACTAATCTGTAGTTACTTGGGTCCTGTCTATACATGAATGAATGTCAGTGCCACCAAATACATACAGAAATGCAGAAACACTGTGGTTGATAAAGAATCTCACTAACTAATCTGTAGTTACTTGGGTCCTGTCTATACATGAATGAATGTCAGTGTCACCAAATACATACAGAAATGCAGAAACACTGTGATTGATAAAGAATCTCACTAACTAATCTGTAGTTATTTGGGTCCTGTCTATACATGAAAGAATGCCAGTGTCACCAAATACATACAGAAAGGCAGAAACACTGTGGTTGATAAAGAATCTCACTAACTAATCCGTAGTTACTTGGGTCCTGACTATACATGAATGAATGTCAGTGTCACCAAATACATACAGAAAGGCAGAAACACTGTGGTTGATAAAGAATCTCACTAACTAATCTGTAGTTACTTGGGTCCTGACTATACATGAATAAATGTCAGTGTCACCAAATACATACAGAAAGGCAAAAACACTGTGGTTGATAAAGAATCTCACTAACTAATCTGTAGTTACTTGGGTCCTGACTATACATGAATGAATGTCAGTGTCACCAAATACATACAGAAAGGCAGAAACACTGTGGTTGATAAAGAATCTCACTAACTAATCTGTAGTTACTTGGGTCCTGACTATACATGAATGAATGTCAGTGTCACCAAATACATACAGAAAGGCAAAAACACTGTGGTTGATAAAGAATCTCACTAACTAATCTGTAGTTACTTGGGTCCTGACTATACATGAATGAATGTCAGTGTCACCAAATACATACAGAAAGGCAGAAACACTGTGGTTGATAAAGAATCTCACTAACTAATCTGTAGTTGCTTGGGTCCTGACTATATAAGAATGAATGTCAGTGTCACCAAATACATACAGAAATGCAGGAACACTGTGGTTGATAAAGAATCTCACTAACTAATCTGTAGTTACTTGGGTCCTGACTATACATGAATGAATGTCAGTGTCACCAAATCCATACAGAAAGGCAGAAACACTGTGATTGATAAAGAATCTCACTAACTAATCTGTAGTTGCTTGGGTCCTGACTATACATGAATGAATGTCAGTGTCACCAAATACATACAGAAATGCAGAAACACTGTGATTGATAAAGAATCTCACTAACTAATCTGTAGTTACTTGGGTCCTGTCTATACATGAATGAATGTCAGTGTCACGAAATACATACAGAAATGCAGAAACACTGTGGTTGATAAAGAATCTCACTAACTAATCTGTAGTTACTTGGGTCCTGTCTATACATGAATGAATGTCAGTGTCACCAAATACATACAGAAAGGCAGAAACACTGTGCTTGATAAAGAATCTCACTAAATAATCTGTAGTTACTTGGGTCCTGACTATACATGAATGAATGTCAGTGTCACCAAATACATACAGAAAGGCAGAAACACTGGGTTGATAAAGAATCTCACTAACTAATCTGTAGTTACTTGGGTCCTGACTATACATGAATGAATGTCAGTGTCACCACATACATACAGAAATGCAGAAACACTGTGATTGATAAAGAATCTCACTAACTAATCTGTAGTTACTTGGGTCCTGACTATACATGAATGAATGTCAGTGTCACCAAATACATACAGAAAGGCAGAAACACTGTGGTTGATAAAGAATCTCACTAACTAATCTGTAGTTACTTGGGTCCTGTCTATACATGAATGAATGTCAGTGTCACCAAATACATACAGAAATGCAGAAACACTGTGGTTGATAAAGAATCTCACTAACTAATCTGTAGTTACTTGGGTCCTGTCTATACATGAATGAATGTCAGTGTCACCAAATACATACAGAAATGCAGAAACACTGTGGTTGATAAAGAATCTCACTAACTAATCTGTAGTTACTTGGGTCCTGACTATACATGAATGAATGTCAGTGTCACCAAATACATACAGAAAGGCAGAAACACTGTGGTTGATAAAGAATCTCACTAACTAATCTGTAGTTACTTGGGTCCTGACTATACATGAATGAATGTCAGTGTCACCAAAAACATACAGAAATGCAGAAACACTGTGGTTGATAAAGAATCTCACTAACTAATTTGTAGTTACTTGGGTCCTGTCTATACATGAATGAATGTCTGTGTCACCAAATACATACAGAAAGGCAAAAACACTGTGGTTGATAAAGAATCTCACTAACTAATCTGTAGTTACTTGGGTCCTGACTATACATGAATGAATGTCAGTGTCACCAAATACATACAGAAATGCAGAAACACTGTGGTTGATAAAGAATCTCACTAACTAATCTGTAGTTACTTGGGTCCTGACTATACATGAATGAATGTCAGTGTCACCAAATACATACAGAAAGGCAGAAACACTGTGGTTGATAAAGTATCTCACTAACTAATCTGTAGTTACTTGGGTCCTGACTATACATGAATGAATGTCAGTGTCACCAAATACATACAGAAATGCAGAAACACTGTGGTTGATAAAGAATCTCACTAACTAATCTGTAGTTACTTGGGTCCTGTCTATACATGAATGAATGTCAGTGTCACCAAATACATACAGAAAGGCAGAAACACTGTGGTTGATAAAGAATCTCACTAACTAATCTGTAGTTACTTGGGTCCTGACTATACATGAATGAATGTCAGTGTCACCAAATACATACAGAAAGGCAGAAACACTGTGGTTGATAAAGAATCTCACTAACTAATCTGTAGTTACTTGGGTCCTGACTATACATGAATGAATGTCAGTGTCACCAAATACATACAGAAAGGCAAAAACACTGTGGTTGATAAAGAATCTCACTAACTAATCTCTAGTTACTTGGGTCCTGACTATACATGAATGAATGTCAGTGTCACCAAATACATACAGAAAGGCAAAAACACTGTGGTTGATAAAGAATCTCACTAACTAATCTGTAGTTACTTGGGTCCTGACTATACATGAATGAATGTCAGTGTCACCAAATACATACAGAAAGGCAAAAACACTGTGGTTGATAAAGAATCTCACTAACTAATCTGTAGTTACTTGGGTCCTGACTATACATGAATGAATGTCAGTGTCACCAAATACATACAGAAAGGCAGAAACACTGTGGTTGATAAAGAATCTCACTAACTAATCTGTAGTTGCTTGGGTCCTGACTATACATGAATGAATGTCAGTGTCACCAAATACATACAGAAATGCAGAAACACTGTGGTTGATAAAGAATCTCACTAACTAATCTGTAGTTACTTGGGTCCTGACTATACATGAATGAATGTCAGTGTCACCAAATACATACAGAAAGGCAGAAACACTGTGATTGATAAAGAATCTCACTAACTAATCTGTAGTTGCTTGGGTCCTGACTATACATGAATGAATGTCCGTGTCACCAAATACATACAGAAATGCAGAAACACTGTGGTTGACAAAGAATCTCACTAACTAATCTGTAGTTACTTGGGTCCTGACTATACATGAATTAATGTCAGTGTCACCAAATACATACAGAAATGCTGAAACACTGTGATTGATAAATAATCTCACTAACTAATCTGTAGTTACTTGGGTCCTGTCTATACATGAATGAATGTCAGTGTCACCAAATACATACAGAAATGCAGAAACACTGTGGTTGATAAAGAATCTCACTAACTAATCTGTAGTTACTTGGGTCCTGTCTATACATGAATGAATGTCAGTGTCACCAAATACATACAGAAAGGCAGAAACACTGTGGTTGATAAAGAATCTCACTAACTAATCTGTAGTTACTTGGGTCCTGACTATACATGAATGAATGTCAGTGTCAGCAAATACATACAGAAAGGCAGAAACACTGGGTTGATAAAGAATCTCACTAACTAATCTGTAGTTACTTGGGTCCTGACTATACATGAATGAATGTCAGTGTCACCACATACATACAGAAATGCAGAAACACTGTGATTGATAAAGAATCTCACTAACTAATCTGTAGTTACTTGGGTCCTGACTATACATGAATGAATGTCAGTGTCACCAAATACATACAGAAAGGCAGAAACACTGTGGTTGATAAAGAATCTCACTAACTAATCTGTAGTTACTTGGGTCCTATCTATACATGAATGAATGTCAGTGTCACCAAATACATACAGAAATGCAGAAACACTCTGGTTGATAAAGAATCTCACTAACTAATCTGTAGTTACTTGGGTCCTGTCTATACATGAATGAATGTCAGTGTCACCAAATACATACAGAAAGGCAGAAACACTGTGGTTGATAAAGAATCTCACTAACTAATCTGTAGTTACTTGGGTCCTGTCTATACATGAATGAATGTCAGTGTCACCAAATACATACAGAAATGCAGAAACACTGTGGTTGATAAAGAATCTGACTAACTAATCTGTAGTTACTTGGGTCCTGTCTATACATGAATGAATGTCAGTGTCACCAAATACATACAGAAAGGCAGAAACACTGTGGTTGATAAAGAATCTCACTAACTAATCTGTAGTTACTTGGTCCTGTCTATACATGAATGAATGTCAGTGTCACCAAATACATACAGAAAGGCAGAAACACTGTGGTTGATAAAGAATCTCACTAACTAATCTGTAGTTACTTGGGTCCTGACTATACATGAATGAATGTCAGTGTCACCAAATACATACAGAAAGGCAGAAACACTGTGGTTGATAAAGAATCTCACTAACTAATCTGTAATTACTTGGGTCCTGACTATACATGAATGAATGTCAGTGTCACCAAATACATACAGAAATGCAGAAACACTGTGGTTGATAAAGAATCTCACTAACTAATCTGTAGTTACTTGGGTCCTGACTATACATGAATGAATGTCAGTGTCACCAAATACATACAGAAAGGCAGAAACACTGTGGTTGATAAAGAATCTCACTAACTAATCTGTAGTTACTTGGGTCCTGGCTATACATGAATGAATGTCAGTGTCACCAAATACATACAGAAATGCAGAAACACTGTGGTTGATAAAGAATCGCTCTAACTAATCTGTAGTTACTTGGGTCCTGTCTGTACATGAATGAATGTCTGTGTCACCAAATACATACAGAAATGCAGAAACACTGTGGTTGATAAAGAATCTCACTAACTAATCTGTAGTTACTTGGGTCCTGTCTATACATAAATGAATGTCAGTGTCACCAAATACATACAGAAATGCAGAAACACTGTGGTTGATAAAGAATCTCACTAACTAATCTGTAGTTACTTGGGTCCTGTCTATACATGAATGAATGTCAGTGTCACCAAATACATACAGAAATGCAGAAACACTGTGGTTGATAAAGAATCTCACTAACTAATCTGTAGTTACTTGGGTCCTGTCTATACATGAATGAATGTCAGTGTCACCAAATACATACAGAAATGCAGAAACACTGTGGTTGATAAAGAATCTCACTAACTAATCTGTAGTTACTTGGGTCCTGTCTATACATGAATGAATGTCAGTGTCACCAAATACATACAGAAATGCAGAAACACTGTGGTTGATAAAGAATCTCACTAACTAATCTGTAGTTACTTGGGTCCTGTCTATACATGAATGAATGTCAGTGTCACCAAATACATACAGAAATGCAGAAACACTGTGGTTGATAAAGAATCTCACTAACTAATCTGTAGTTGCTTGGGTCCTGACTATACATGAATGAATGTCAGTGTCACCAAATACATACAGAAATGCAGAAACACTGTGGTTGATAAAGAATCTCACTAACTAATCTGTAGTTACTTGGGTCCTGACTATACATGAATGAATGTCAGTGTCACCAAATACATACAGAAAGGCAGAAACACTGTGGTTGATAAAGAATCTCACTAACTAATCTGTAGTTACTTGGGTCCTGACTATACATGAATGAATGTCAGTGTCACCAAATACATACAGAAATGCAGAAACACTGTGGTTGATAAAGAATCTCACTAACTTATCTATAGTTACCTGGGTCCTGACTATACATGAATGAATGTCAGTGTCACCAAATACATACAGAAAGGCAGAAACACTGTGATTGATAAAGAATCTCACTAACTAATCTGTAGTTGCTTGGGTCCATCCTTGGTCCACATCTATAGCATGGAGTTTTACAGTGAGATCTCCATTCTTCCATGACTGCTTGCTCCTCCAAAATTCTCCCACATATGTTTGCTGAGATGGGCTAGGATTTCAGCTAGACTCCTTTGTATCTGTGGAAGATGCTGCTTGGGGCCCTGCAATTTGCCCTCCATCATAGCATTTGCCTTCACCTGTATCATACATTTTTCAACCAAAAACATTTTCATATGCTATGATTTTAATCTGAACCTTGATCCTTTGCTCAGTACATATAATAAAGATGCTACACGTTAAAGTGTCTAATCCTCAGTAAGATGAGCCAGGTTGGGTAGGATTACATGTTCCAAAGGGTGCAAAGTCTTAACAGAATGTGAAGGCTATATATAGTGTTAAATTAAGGATAATATTAACACAGCACCTTCCCGGCCTTAAAGTATATCGTAGGTTTAAAACATTGGGGAGTTCTCTATTAATACGCTGCCTTGTAGTTCTGTAGGTTCTGCTGGCTGCCAAGAGGTCCGTTGTAGTAGAAAACAGTACTTTTATTTTCTTTTTTTCCCTTTAAAAAAAAAAAAAGACAGGCTCAGAGAATACACACAAAAAAAATATTCAGAAAAAAAAAACAAAATAAATAAATAAATAAATAATTAAAAGATTAATAAAAATAAAAAAAATCCTCAAGCTGCAGTGGTTACGTTTCTTGGAATTAAGAAACGTAACCACTACAGTGAAGGATTTTTTTTTTATTTGTATCAATTTTTTTAATAATTTTATTTTTTATTTTTTATTTTCTGTTTTCTGAAATATTTTTTTGTATTCTCTGAGCTTGTTTTTTTTTTGTTTTTTTTTCTGTTTATTTAAGGGGAAAAAAACACAGTTTTTTTACTACAACAGACCTCTTGGCAGCCTGCAGAGCCCACAGAGAACTACAAGACAGCCTGGTAATAGAAAACTGCCTAACAATATCTGCCAAGGATATGTTCTGGTAGGTGCTGTGTTAATATTATCCTTAGTTTAACACTATAGCCTTCAAATTGTGTTCAGTACATAGGTAATGGCACATATACAGTATGGTGTTCCTGTGTCCTCACTGTGTCAAACAGGGGCTTTGCTGTTCATCTCTGGTTTCCTCCCATATATGAAAGACATGCTGATAAATTAATTTGTGATCTAACTGCCCATAGGTGTGTACAAGATATGTATATTAAAAAAAAACAGGTTTACTAACGGGTTTTTAAGAGAGTTTGTGTAAAGGATACAGGTAAAGTCAGAAAACAAAATTAAGTAACTGTGTTGGAAGTGAATATGCAGGTTTCCTGTTCAGTGCAGTCTTGAAGGAGACTATTTTGTTCTCAAAGTGTCACAAGAATACTTCTGACATGGAAGGTATGGGAGAGCTTAAAGGGCCACTATGGGCAAAAACTTAAAATTTTGTCCTACCATGAATTTCTACACAATCCAAACTTCTCAGCACCACAATAACAACTTATTGTTCATTTATTTTTTTTCCTAACTCTGAACACTCTCATGAGGATATACATGTTTGACATGATCGTGTTATCTTGCAATGCTATTCCTTGCTCACAATGCACTGTGAGGGCACAGGTGATGAGATTACAATGCCCTATTCCGTGTTGTCAGATAACAGTCTGTTTCACTTAGAATGGAAACAGTGAAAAATACTATCAAGTTTGACAATCCTCAATAAATGGTCAGTAACTTTTTTTTCCACTGACTCTAACATATGTGGTTCCTACATATGTGTTACACGGGGTCTATATTATAAGAATGAAAGTGCATATGTGCGACTACATAAAAGTCGGCACATAATGCACAAAAACTAAAAATAGCGAACGGCCACATAAGCTAACATTCTTAAAAAGGATGAAGAAATAACTGAGAACTTAGCCTTTTTTAAAAGTCATACTTTAAGTTTCGTTTTCTTTCCTTGAGTCAGACAGAGTGTCATATTTCAGCTAATTAGTGAAGTTGCAGTCTGTGGTTATCAAGTTTATTTATCTTCAGATTATAAATGGTTCGACAGGTTTACGGCCTCGAGAAAGGTAAAGGGAAAGAATGCAACTTTTCACAGCAGTACAGAATAAAGTAGTGAATTCTGAGCTTGAATCGCTTTATGATCTTAACAGGTGAGAAATACACAGGAAATAAAGTTACCTTGCTGTGATCATTTTCCTTAGCCATTCTACTTTCAGATGCAATGGGCATGCAGTAGCAAGGTAGATGAATTCTTAATGAAAGCATCATGAATGGGATTTCATTCAGCAGTGAGAAAGTAGATTGGGATAGAAATGTCATAAAATGATGAAAACACTGCTAATTTATGCATTTTAAACACTATCCTGAGGAAGGGAAATATTGCATTTAGGGTGTAGTCATCCTTTAAGAAAAATATCGGTGGCAGGAATATTTGGTGTTAGAATTGTTGTATCTGAAATGCTCTAATCATACCATGCCATAAGAATCCATAGAGCTTTAAAAAGTTTCAGGAACTGAGAGTTACAATGTGTAAGAAGTCAGAATCATGGCTAATCTTTTTAGAAATATGCATGCTGTTGAATTATAAATATTGATTGAGTGACTTCATCAGTCCTCACAGATGATTTACTCTGCAGCTACCTTACAGGTGGCTAGTGCTCCTTACTTACTGGTAAGGTTTTATTTTTTGCAACAAAACCTATAATTGCACGCCACGTATAGTAATGTTTGCTTTCAGTGTATCTACATTTAGAGAAATATTAATTCTGTATATGCTCAAATGCCACCTACATTTATTTTGTTCCTGTTACCTAAAATTATACAACATTAAAGGTTGTATGTATGCACCTACACAGAAAGTTAAATAAATACATGTCTTGCTGCCACAGGATACCAAAATGTTCACATAACATGCCGAAGAATTTGAGACCTATTCATGAAAAAAATATATTAAAATGGTGGGAAATAAAGTGAAGGTTCAAGTAACAAAGGGATCATTTACCTAACACTCTGTATCAAGTGTCATTTTTTTTAAAAAACATCATATTATGCCCAATTAGGGGACCTATGGTGGCTAGATCCCAAAATGTAAAAAAAACTAAGCTAAACAGCTAGAGAATATAATGCTGATGATATTTGTCAAAGCAAACAGCAGTTAATATCTTTACTTCAACACAGACAACACCTGCAGATCTGCATATGAATGGATGCGGCATGCAACTATAAATGAACTGCGCTGGCACAAGTTGACAAGTATCTAGTAATACCTCATTACGCATGCTGCCCATTTGTGTTGTATAGAGGAGATTCTATTTTTAAAACTGATTAACTAAGGAAACCCAATGAGAATGTTAATTAATTCAGTTCTGGAATAAACATTTTGAAAGGTAGTTACTCCAGGATGGTTAAAGCACTAAGGATACAGATGCTGTAACATTCAGAGATTAAAATCCCATTAATCACAAATTCCTTACAGTATGACATTGAGTCTCACACTAAGTGTTATGTGTGAGTTCTTCTGCCTCACAAAAGAAGGGCTGAACCAAAACCACAACAGCAGTATGCAATTTATCCGACTGGTCTACCACACCTAAACAGACTCTGAAATGAAAATACACAGATCTGGTTCTGTTAAATGTTGCAAAAAAGGATCTATGAATCTATGGTTCTGTTAAATGTTGCAAAAAAGGATAAGAATTTGACCATTTCTTAATCAAACTCCTCTCAACAGTGTTGCCATAAACTGCAATTCATACTATGAAAAATATCACAGAGAATAACATTTTTAGTATGCATTTTACTGTACTCGCTAGCTGGTGTGGGATTGTTCCAGGCTCAAACAGTGAGGCAGGTTCCAGAGGGCCTGCTTATAGGCAGGACAGAAATGAATACTGGCAAACTCACTTTCTAAGAGAAAGAAGGGAATCTCCAGTGCCACTACACCAGCACCCCTGGTGGTGATCAAGGAAACTGCAATGAGACTGCCTGACTAAAGAAGCAATCTATGTTCCTGGAAGTCACAGTAGGCCTACAGAGGTGAAGATAGAACTAATACAAATATGTCAGTCACATGATCATTGTGGGTATTACACAACCACCCTCGTGAGTGAGGCCAGAGTGCATAACATAATACACTAAATTCTTAGCCTCACAATGTGATGGTGACTTGCTGTACCAATGTCCAACCTTCACTCCAGGTAGAATACAAATGGATGTCATGGTCGACTGGAAGGGGGGGGGGGGGTCTGATCACCTCAAGTCAGCAAATGGGAACCAAATAAAAAGTTTTAATGTCATTTGTAATATTCTATAGAAATATTACTTTCATCATTACATCTTTCAAAATGCAGACCTAAATGGTAGGCTTTAAAACCTCACTATAACAGAATACCAGTCAGAATTTCTATGCATATTAAAGGCCACATCCCTGCATATTCTCTTGCTTCCTGAGTATGTCCTTCACTTGCACATTTTAAGGTATCCTTCCTGCCATTTTGTATTTCTCTTTGCTATGCCTGTAATACAACAGTGACCTTTTCAATATGGCTTTTCCTCTCAGAGGCGATCTCTGCTTGACCTACAAAGCCATGTCTGACCCAGAGCTGCTAGATATGCTACACCTAAAGAAATCCCAATCCCTCCATGCCACACACTCCAGGGACCTAAACCTTATTACCACAATAAACAGAACATGCTGGAGGGACAGGTCCCTAACCCACAGACTTCCCATACTCTGGAACAAACTTCCCATTCACATCAAGCAGAGCACTTCACTGGCCCTCTTTAAGAGAAATCTTGATGAGTGGATGGGCAATAGGAAGTTCACCCCGGGGATCACTTCAGTGGCTTTGCTTGACAGGGGCACTAGGAACTAACTTTGGGTGGCATGATGCCAGGAAATCTTCTTGGGCTAGGCTTATACAGGCTCCAGGGCCATTAGTCTAGTACATACCTATGAACCTAAGTATTATTTTTTACTTTGAATACCTGTGTTTCTTTCGAAAGTGGCCCTGGCCAGACCTGAGGAAGCTCTACCAAAGCTCTGTAATTACAATTCCCATCCAGCAAAGCAACAGCATAAAATATTTAGCAGCGTATTTGTTTCATCTCAAAATCCTTTAAAGGTGACAGAAACTTCTAGGTTTTTGGTTATAGAATCACTGCTACTTACCATCAACAAAGCTTGGAAAAGCAGTGGCTTTCTTTGTCTGTTGGATATTAAAAGAAAAATTGAATATTAGTAAATGCATGATTTTATTAACTATAAAAACACATATAACACATATAACTGAAAGAAAGTGTTAGATTCTTCTAGCAAATCATTTTAAAATTTCAGTCAGTAACTTAGGATTTACTCCTAATATGATTATTCATACTTAAAAGATGTATAGAAAAAGAAAAACAGCAGCTTAAATAACTACATAATTCAAATGAAATATAATCTCACTGTATTTTTTTACAGAGATGCATGTTTCCTGAGTATTAAATGGGTCAGCTCATTGTGATATACTTTTTAGGTTGCATCTTTTTCACCTGGAAATAAAAATAAATAAATAAACAAATGACTTTGAGGACAAGAGCTAACTGACCACATTACTTTATTATTCATAATCTGTATACCATGGTAAACCACACTGATCCATATTTAGCTCAGTTTGCTGTATGCTGCATATATATTCCAGCTGGCAGTTTAGTATACAGGATTAAGGGTATAATGTATCCCTGTGTTTGAGTCCCCCAGTCTCCATATATCACTACACTGTGATTTTGAGGGAGTCGTTGAACCACCTAGTGCTCTTTTGTCTCTAAATATAATCATTTGTGCCTCATGGGTTTTCTTGGTTAACAAATATGTTAAAACATTTCAGATGCAACAACTGTTTGACCTTTAACATCTTCATTCTGGTTACAATCATGAAACTACTTCTCAACACAAAGTGATAGAAACATACAACAGACAGAGGTGAACACTCTATTTAGGCTGCTTGATAGCATCTTTATTTTTGCAGAGTAAACATCTGTCAAAAGTAGCATAATAAAAGCATCACCTTGGACTTTTTTTGCTCAGTGCAGTAACTGGGAGAACAAGGCAGGGTAATGAGTCTCCTTTTGAACAGAAGTATTCTTCAGAGCTCTTGAAAGACAATTCCCATCTAAAATGTTTTTGTCATGGACAGTTTTATTACTGGTAGGAATTAAGTCCTCTCTCTAGCTCCTTCTTTTCTAACTCCATTATGACTTCTTCTTCATAAAAGACAATTCCACCTTTCTTCTAATGGCCACCTCTGATGTTGAAGGCCTACCAGTACACTTGTTCATGCTCTTATTATGTCCTACTCAGACCCCCTACCCAGCCAAGTGTTCCAGCTAATTCTTTTCTTCCTTACTATTTCTTTTAGGGATCTATACTGTTCAGATGTTTATATCATCTTATCCTGAAGCAAACATCCCCCACCTAATCCACAATTAACCTGACAACGTCAAGCCCTTTTACTACTCACATACAAATGCTAGTCAACAAATGCAAGCAATGAAAAACAACCAGTATCTGCCAGGTAGAGCACCCTCAGTTCAAAAGACCACAAGTATAAAAAGATAACAGAGGAATGCACCATGAGCTGCGTAACTGAAAAACTTCAAAAGAGTCCGTAAAATCCAAAATTTAATGCAATGAAGACAAACAGAAAAAAAAAAAAGGAACTGCAGTGGGTTAGCGCTTTCATGTTAGGATTAACGCTTCATCAGACATCAAGAATACAGTCAAATCACATGTGTTTAAATACAAATAATGACATCACTACTAATTCAAAATAACAAATCACAAAACAATGACTGATGAAAACACCATCACTATAAACTAATTGAATAATTTAGTATAATCATGTAAAACACATTTATAAAAACACTTGTAGGAACTGTAAATCTTTAACATAAACTTATAACAACACAGACAATGTTGTCAAGCCTATAAAGCACGCTTATAAAAACAATGAATTATGTCAAAGTCTACTATGTAGTTAGTGTCTCAATGGTCTGCTAGCTAAAAAAAGGTTTGAGGGTGATCCTATCATTCAGCCCATATTTATGGGCTTGTAGTTTCAAGATCCATTTGCCTTCCCTCTCCTCAGTATAATTTCTGATGTTGCCCAATCTACCACTTCTCATAACCAATTCTAAAATCCTAAATCTAAAAGTGTGTGAGGATCCATGTTCTGCAACATGTCGCGCCAAGGCATTAGTGGTGTTACATCTCTCAATGGCATAAACATGCTCCCTTATGCGCTCACGTAAAGACCTGTTGGTCTTACCAACATAAAATTGCTTACAGAGTTGACACTCAGCAACATATACAGCATTGATGGATCTACAGTATGCATAGTGTTTAAAAACATAAACACGTCCAGTAACAGGATGTGTGAAACAATTTGAATCAGCTATGTACCTACACTGATTACAGGAATGGCATGGAAAAGTGCCATGCCTTCTAGATTGTCTGTTGCTCTCAGGTTCCCTGTCATAGCATAGTAACCTGTTAAGTGACTGCATGTTCCTGTATGCTATGTGGGGTCTATCATCTATCAAATTCTTAATCCTATCGTCCATCAACAAGAGCTTCCAGTTGTTACTGAGAACTCTTGTGATGTGACTGTTCCTGTTGGTATAGGAGATTGTTATCCTATTGATAGGAGCAATACCACGGTCCCTACTGGGTGGTGAGTGAACATCTGATCATCTGATCAATGGGGCACCCAAGCCTGATCTATGCCGGTCTCCTTCAATGATGTCATTATGAACATCAGACCTATTATATCCTCTGGAAATAAAATTCATGGTCAATTGTGTCTTATGATGCTCATATGCCATGTTTTGTGTGGTCAACCTGGAAACCCTCATGATTTGATTTTTCACTATGTTCTTATGAACATGCTTGGGATGCATGCTATTTCGATGCAAAAGATTGTTCTTCCAACAAGGCTTTCTGAATAATTCTGTATCAAAGCCATCGGATACCTTGATAATTTTGACATCTAAAAAATCAATTGCACTTACAGAATGGGAGCATTCAAAACAAAGAAACTCTGTGGTGCCATTCAAATATGTCACAAAATCCAACAACTGTTCAACAGTGCCTCCCCACACAATAAAAACATCATCTACAAACATGTTGTAATACTTTAGGTGCATCTTGAACTCAGTATTGTTATTAAAGACAAAAATGTCTTCCCAATGTGCCAACACCAAGTTGGCATACACGTTGGCACATGGGGTGCCCATTGCTACCCCCTTGGTTTGTAAATAATATTGATTATTATAAAACAAAACATTATTCTCAAGTATTAACTCAAGAAGGGACATCCATCTACAGATCCTATCACCTGGTATTTTGTTCTTCACTAAAAGCAACCTGATAAAATCCATACCAATGTCATTCGGTATTGAGGTAAACAAAGATTTAACATCAAGTGTGACAAGAAAGTCATCACTACAAAAGAAAGGAGAGCTACCAAAAATGGAAAGATTCTTCAAGAAATGAGTCATATCTCTCAGTATCTGCTTAACATCTGTAACTACTGGTTTGAACATCTTGTCTAGGTAGATGGACATAGGCTCAGTGAGCCATCCTCTACTGGATACGATCGGTCTTAATGGTGGATCTAGAGGTTCTTTGTGAATCTTGGGGAGACCTCTAAACGAGGGAACTAAAGGATTATCAACTAAAAAATACTTATAAAGATCATTATCAATGACATTAGTTATCAACAAATCATATAGGCACCCATGTACACCTTTGATCAAGTTATTAAGGTCATAATTGTGAAAAGGTATGTCTCACTGTCTAATAACATAGACTCCATCTTCTTGCAGTACACAGATCTGTCCATAATAACCACGGCTCCTCCCTTGTCAGCTTGTCTGATCACTATTTCATCATTATTTCTCAAGCTGACAATTGCATTCCTTTCTTCTAATGTTGTATTAAAAAAACCTGGTTTGACATGTTTATTATTATATAACTCAAATATCTCACTCTCACAGGCTTGCTCAAACACCTCTAATAAAGGATGCTGTTGGGGCATAAAAGTGAAAGGTTTCTTGAACAAATCAAAATCATTTCCCTTAATATTGTGGGTGTCCTGCCCATATAGCAACTTCAAGCCAAGATTCCTAGTAAAAAACTTAATGTCAACGATGACATCTGTAAGGTCATTACAACAAGAGGTATAAAACCCAACCCTTTATTTAATACAGATAGTTCATGTGTATTTAAAACATACCTAGAAATATTAGTCACTAAGTCCTGGGAATTGGCTTCAATGCTTTCTTCGTTTGTTGGAAGACCTCCTCGGTACTCTTCCTCTTTACTGCCCTGCTCTGTGGAGACCAAGTCCTTCTCTCGAAGGGTTTGAAGGCCAGCGGAAAAGAAGGAAATCCTTCACCCACACCAAACACTTCATCTTCTGTTGGAATGACAAAGGGGTCTATGGATAATTGCTTCCTGCGTACATCATTCCCCTTGTGTTCTAAAGAGACATCTGGTATCGACTGAATGTCTGTATTGGCATGGCTCTCAGCATGTACAATAGCTTCGACAACTACTTGTCGGGGTTTGAGAGCCACTGATGTGATGTTCCTATCATCAGAGTTTGAGCGCGCTGAGATGGGTGACTGAATCACTTCACACGCGCTTCTTAACGACGTTGTCCATTAATATGCACAAAAAATTGACATAAAAAACACAGTGATGCTGTACAACACCACTAAAAAACTAAGTAACATCCGTAACTTCAGCATTACGGACCGATTGGGCACCTTTCTAGCTATCACTACTCAACAGAGGAGCCTAAGACTAATCTTAGACCAAGACCTATCATTCCACCAACACAGAGAAGCTCATGTCAACAAGGAATTAACTCCAAGTGTCATACAAAACAGCTAACTTGTCAACGACTGTGACCAGGCAAGCCATTGCCAAAAATGTACTCCTTCTCAGATTGGAATCCTGCCTCCCTTTAACTGCACTTCTGTCTGCACACACTACTGTACTCAATCAATCGTCTGAGAGTAAAGTACTTAGATTAGTACGCCTCACTAACAAGCATGAGCATCACTACATTCGACTCAAATAAATGGCGACCTGTTGCAGTTAGAGCTACTTCATGTTCAATACACTTATCTACAAAATTAAATGATAGCTACTGTTCACCACTCTTCAGCAAGCTGCAGTTTAGAAATCATTCCTACCCTCTTAGAAATAATGATAGTATTCAGTTACACTGGCTCCCATTCACACTTGGTATGTGATATAGAGCTTTCTGGAGAACAGCTGTAGGTGTTTGGAATAATATCCCAGAGAACATTAGGAATAAACATCCACTACTGAATTTGTAGAACATCTTTTCAAAGAAATAAATGCAAGTGCTAGAGAGACATGGGCCAATGCAATGGAATTCTGCTTGCAATCTTTCTATATGTCGATGACATGGTTATCTTCACTTCAGTCAAACAACTCACTCAATCTAACATGATCTGGAAAAAGACTTCATCTCCCTCATTAACTGGCTTAATAGCAAAAAACTACTACTTAAGACCTCAAAAACTAAATTTATGTTCTTTGTAGCCTCCACTAAAAGGCAAAAGAACCTCAACAAATTTCTTATTCTTAACTACCTTAACAATGCCATTAAGCAGGTTAACACCTTCAGATACCTAGGAGTCTGAATTGATCCCTCACTTATCTTCCTCATCATTTTAAACAACCAGAAAAATATAAACTCCTTACTCTTTTGGGCCAACAAAAATCTTCTCTCTCCAGTCCAACAAGAAAGGCTATTGGCAAAGGGATTCTTCTAGCACAACTTGAGTGTTGACTACCTCTTGTAGCAGCTGCCTCCAAATTATACTCTAGAACCATCCAAACAATCTCCAACTCCATCTACAGCTTTACCACCCTTTTCCCAAAGTATGAAAATTCTGAATTTCACCATGCAACACTAAGGAAGTGAATAAACACATACTCTGACAGGAATTTTTAACCAAAATAGAAATGAATACCACATTTTAGATTATTTCAATAAATGTGCAGCACATAAAAGTATACAAAACATCAAGTAGTTTAGAGTAAAATGTGACTGTGAATGCTGGACAGTGAGGGCCAAATTCAGAGAGGTTACCGCTAGGTGTACACATAGTGTACAGTTGAAAAACGTAACCAAGTCCAATTCAGAGACAGTCCTACCATGGTGCTTTAGTACAAAGATGAACAGCACCATTACGGGTTATCTCTGCAGCCATGCTAAATGCTAATAAGGCATTCTGGGGGAGTGGCCTACACTATTTAATCATGTGCTCTCTCCTGGACATGTCTTTGTTACTGCATTCAGACAATCGCTTAGTTCCACAAGTTAACACGGCCAAAAGTTCATGTTCACATGTTTGAGTTAGAGGGAAGTACCTAGGAGTTTAGTGGGATGTATGTGCATGTATGTGTGTGTGTGTGTGTGTGTGTGTGTGTGTGGCTGCATAAGTGTACATGTGAGTGCATGCCTGCCTGGAAGGTCACAGTAGGATGGTTAATTGGAGGTAAGGTAGGTGCGTGTGTTTGTGTATGTGTGTACGTGTGCCTTTTGGTGAATGTGTCAGTGAGTGCAACTTGGGGGACAGTGTGTGTTCGCACACATGAATTTGTGAATGTTGGAATGTGTGTGGGGATGCCATACCACAACAATCTCCTAAACTAATGAGCAAATCCTGCCACATTGGTGGAGGAGGGGGGAACAACAGGACTATTGATTTTATATCTTGCCTTAACAGCACTTAAAAATATAAGAAAAAATGTTTTATATCACAAATGAAATGGAGTGAGGGAACACTAGATGTCAGGGATAATTCTGTACAGTACTAAGTAAAAGCATTTACAAATGAACAAGATTTCACAGCACAAAACGTGTGCATCAGAGGGAACATCTAAATGGCATGCCCTAAAAGCACTAACATAGATTCAAACCCTGCACTCTCAGAGGTTATACAGAAGATATCAGGCCTCTACACCAACATCAAACACCAGGAAACAGCAGGTGTGTCCTATAAAATAAGGGTAAGGATGGGGGGGATGTTTCAGAGTTGGGAGGAATATTTGAACATTTAAATATAACTCAGAGTCATTTAAAAGTTAATAACAGATATAGCATCATGATACACTATATGAAAAGTTAGTAAAATTAAACTTTAATGTATAGTACTACCTATGGTAAAAACTGGGGTTTACATGGGCAGGTACAAAAAAAGTACCATATCAGGGATGTTCTGAGGTAGTGTGTGTGTGTGTGTGTGTGTGTGTGTGTGTGTGTGTGTGTGTGTGTGTGTGTGTGTGTGTGTGTGTGTGTGTGTGTGTGTGTGTGTGTGTGTGTGCGCGTGTGTGTGTGTGTGTGTGTGTGTGTGTGTGTGTGTGTGTGCGTGTGTGCGTGTGTGCGTGTGTGTGTGTGTGTGTGTGTGTGTATTGGAAGAATGAATTTAGAGAGGTCTCTATGACAATGTGATGCATGAACCAAAAGTAGTAACTACCACAGGAAAGTACTGATTTGCACTTGGAGTAGTTAAGGGTGATTCAGAGATAAATTAGATGATAATGAGATATTTCCAAATTCTGGTTAATGTGTCTATCAAATTCATTTTCCACACAGTGTAAACAGCCCCTTTTGGCCACAGCTCTTACCTCTGGCAGTGGGGTTCTTTCTGAATCCCATGGTGAGATTTTGTTTTGCTGCAACCTCAAAAATAAAGTATTGAAAATATGTCAGTGGTATTACTACAGCAAAAGGAAAACTGAATATTACTAAGCACCAGACATATTATATATTCGGACAGGGCTCATATTCTCATAGTGTTAGCTTCTATGTTCATTTATGTTTCATTAGGGAAGTAGTTTTATTGTGTTCTTCAAGGACTACTATAATGATATGAAAAAACATAATATGGAAAAGTAGAAAAGAAGTGAAAAAGGCCTTCGATGAAACTGGAAAAAATGGCAGCTATCAAGACATTACAAGTAGAAAAGGTATACTTTTAGCGGGTTTCCTCTAAAACACGACCGTTCGTTTTATAAGTAACATTAATAACATAAACAAACTTTCTACATAGAGCTAAGTTAAAGTGATATATTTAACCATTTATAATGTCCCTAAAAGTTTTGGCATATATCAGTAGTAAGTGAGACATTATGGGTACGGTCATTTATGTAAATTCAGTTTCCCCAATGTGATATCATAGGTGCATATTATAAGAGACTGGCAGTTAAAGTAGAGGATTAAGGCCCTGAATTATTAATAAACAGCTTCCTGTGGTCAAGGGAACAAGGTTTGAGTCTTATTACCTCCATTTACCTACTGTGTGGCTCTGACCAAGTCAAATGACCAGACAGTGCTTCCCTGTCACCATAAAAAGGGACTTGTGTCCAGTCGGCTTATCTTGCAAACAGATGTATAAAAAATAATTCTAAATGGAATAGAGGCATGTCTATCAGAATGACAAAGAACTCAGCAGTGATTTAAAATATATACTTTCTGTCACTATGATTAACCACAGTCTGACCTAGAATTCTTCTATTCATATTTGCAGGACTTAAAAAAAAGCATAAATCAGTACAATTAGCATGGTGTTTTCTACAACTGATGATGACATTTTGATATAAAGCACAACTGACAATGGTAATGCATTTGTGAATTTTAACTAAAGCACATTAAAGATCCAGAGGCACTTACTGGGATGGGGGTGGGGAAAATCTATATGGTCTATATACATCCACCATAAATACCAACTCAAGTAATCAATGAAAGGGTTTTAATGGATCAGTAACCCCACCTATCTACCAAGTAAGTAGCATTCAACCTATTTTAAAGGTGCAACACGACAGTAGATGTTTGCAAGAGCTTGTCTGTTATGCATGTAATTCATTGGTGTGCTTAATGCTAAATGGTACTTTATAATGTGACTAAGATATGCTATTACCGGAGCATAGTTATGCACACAAATTTTTAACTGTATGTGCACAAAGGAATTGCTGAAATCTACATGCTACACTCTGACCCCCTGTAGAATTTCCTAACACATTTTTGCATCACATACTACATGAACTTGGACAGTGGGAAATTGTATGCAAAGCTAACAGCAGCATATAAACCTGCCTGGTGGAAATATTTTCCTCTCAACATCAGATCTCTGCTAATCGATTTTTTAATATCCACTCTCTCGACGCATGCAAATTAGAAGTGGAATTGCAAACTTGGCCAGGCAAGATCAAACACTTCTTGAATTGCTTCAGGGTATGTGAAATCTGCAAATATAAACTGTGATGCTATCAATATTCTGTGGGAAATCCATAGAGAATACTGACTGATTATACACAGTCATTTAATTCCATCAAACAGATATACTGGTAAGAAGTAAAAGCGTCCCTGTTAAACTGTCATCATCTATCCTGAAACGCTTGGTCTTAAATCTTTGCATGGGTAATGATATAAAAAGATGGTATCATGACTATTTAGAAATCCTTGATGTGAAATGATGTGAATATGTGTGTTTCATGTATAGTACTGTAAAATACACAGAAATATTTATTTCACAAGCCGTAAGCATTAGAATTACTAGCAAATGGTCAAAAGATGGCACACTTTATTATTGTTAGATTCAATATAATTCATTATAATAATTCAGTTCAATGATTTAAGTTATATGTAGCTCTTATTTTACAAAGAAAATGAGCAAAACTATACAGTTAAAAGACAGGATAAGTGACATTCATAAGCATTTTCAATTATCAAGCTGAGATGAGGAAAAAAATATTTTTATTTATTTTCCACCTGATGTCAGGGATAATGTGACAAACCAGTTTCAGACAAAGGCCACCATATAAGCTTGCAAAGTGACAAGTATCTATCAGGAACTATAAATCTGAATCATTAATATAGATACAAATCTGACATACAACACAATATATAGTATAAACAGTGTTTACATGTTTACACTGGTGAGGCCATTAGGAAGGTGACACGTGACAAAATATGAAGATTGTACCAATGGTGTGAAAGCCTTAGAAAGATATGCAAATGCAACTTAAGAGGAAGGCAGAGTTAATCATGCACAAGGGTAACATGGATACGATAAACATTGAAAGGACAGGCATGTGACAATGATATGCATTTTTTGGGCAAGCAAGAAGATGAGTTAATATTTGGGGGGTAGTGATGGAAAGAAATGGTGAGGGGATTATCAGATAAATGCAGATTGACTAAAGCATTACCATTTGGATCTGCCAGCAGAGCATGGAAAGTCCACAGACAGCTCATTACAGGACGATATATTTCAAAGGGAAATCACAGTTATCCCCATAGTTTGGGCTGTAAATGGCCATTTATGTATAATTTATTATGAGGGTGCACACATGACATAATACCATAATAAGTGTTCCCAGAATCTGAGCCATGATTTAACAGAGCAATTTATTTATTGTATTTATCTGACATTTATTTACTGGGGAAAGTACAACATGGCAATAACGCCTTTTCTGCAGAGATCCAGTAGAAAACAGAAAAACAATATCATATATAAATAAGAAAACAATATTTACTACAGCCTGCAGCCCAGGAGTGAAACTGTGTTATTGTTTGTGAGAGTTGTAGCTCTTATCATACAATTCAAAAACTAGTGCCTTCCTATAGGTAATACATTTATTACTTGAAGTGATGTAAATAATTTAGTACTTAAGACTCGCACAGACTAGTGGTAGTATGGGAATAATAATTCTCAAAGCAAGGAGTCCTAACAGCTTAATATTCCTTGTAAGTATCTTTGTATGAAAAATTCATGATACATTTTTTTTTTGTTTTCATTTTTCCTAAACACCTCTTTTTATTAAAGCAATAACAGTTTCACCAGAGCAAGAAAAAAAGTATGTGGTTTCTGAAACTGCTAACATCATGCCATATGTGTGTATGTGTGTGTGTATGTGTGTATATATAAATTGATGTATTTTTTGTATGGTCTGAAGAAGCAATTTTATAGCGAAAGCACTCACCTGTATTCGAATAAAAGTCTGTTTGGATTTTATACTGCTCTTTGCCATTTGCTTTTTATTGGTTTGCTGTGGTGCTGTGTTCTACATTTTTGATCATTTTATTTGGTTCGTGGTTGAACACAGCTTTGCGTTCAGCAGGACTTGTTTTATCATATTTCTTTACTGTCTTGTGTTGTTGCTGACCGACATGGTTGAAAGTATCACCGTAAATGCAGAAGCCATGCCACAGGCTGATTCTCCTGGCAACTTTAGTCAAAGGAGGTGACTACAAAGCTTTTTAAATATACAAGGTAATCCTTTGTTAACTGAGAATATGGATGTTTCTGCACACAGTTTAATAACTGAGCATAATGAAAGCGCACGTATGAAAGACTTGTTTAAACACTTGGAAAATCACTTATATAAACTGAAGAGACTTCAATGTCAGAGAATGCATTTTGAAGCCTGCTGTGTGTTGAAAGTTATTCCTAGAGGGCTGAGGGTGCTAAATATGCCCTCATATGGAACAACTTATCTGGAACTTTTAGCAAAATGGCAAATAATTAATTTAGACAAGTCTTTCTTATATTAAGTTGCTCATTTACTTTTTTGTACCTTTAGAGCTACAAATTTGTGAAGACGTTAACAAACTACAAAAAGAACTGTACAGCCTTAATGTTGATGCACAAGCTGACCTTTGCATGAGTGAGTTAACTGAACAATTACACCTGTATAAAACTAAGCTATTAGCACAAAAAAAGAAAAAAACTTCAGAGAGAAATTGTTGATTTTCAACTACAAAATGTGTCTGCTTGGCCGAAAGAGCAGCGTAAAGAGCTAATACAACCTAGAATTTCTACAGTTAATAACTTAGAGGAAGTTTCCTCTATTATTCAAGATAATGGTTCTGTTAATGCTTCAACAGTGGTGCAAGAAAGTGCTGTTTCTTCACCTAATGCCAACACCTCTACATAGAGCACACCTTTGGTAGTCCCTCCCACAACTGAGCAGCAACTTAGAAGAACTGCTCCTTCTCCAGAACAGGTAGTACAGCCTAAAACACTGAACATTACTAGTTAATCAGTTTTTTTCTTTGGGTCTTCCTTTACCTTGCAAATTCCAATGCAAGGAATACAAAGCTGTGAACACTGAAGGAAAGTAATTCAAGAGAAAAAAGTCTCAAGAAAATGTGGAATATAACAAACTAGTATGGAATTTATCACAGAGACAGTTAACAGAATCTGAACTTTCTTTACTTAAAAATGTTTGTCTTTTATTCCTTCTCAAAGGGCTGATCCAGCTGATACTATTATAGAGCTGAAATTGTTTGTATGAAAAATAGCTCTTAAAGAGCAGTTTGGTTTTTCTGTGTCACATGAAAGTGCATGTAACTATAAAAAGCCAAATGCTTTCTGTCCAACATTGTCTTCTACCCTGGAAGTTTTTTCAAATGTATGTGAAGTGAGTATAAACGAAATAGGTTTTACAACTTAAAAATGAGATATATCCACTTGAAAACTTACAGAGATATAATGACATTATAATACGACCAGCCGATAAAGGCAATTCCTTTGTTGTTAGATAAAGAGTATTATGTTACTACTATGAATACCATGCTTAGAGATGATAACACATATATTAGCATTATTCTGTACAAAAGTTAATTGAAAGGTTCACCAAGTCTCTTGTCAACTGCTTTGAGGAAACAGTTATTTCTAAAGATCTGTTCCAGTATCTTATAACAGAACATCCTATCGTACCCACACTGAATGGTTTGCTGGAAATACATAAAAATCTTGTAACTCCAGCTTTTAGACCTATAGTAGCTGAAGGTGGATGGCTAACCGAACCAGACCAGCGTCCTTATACGTAGAAATACATTTAAGACCCATTTTAGACAAGTATGCCATTGTTTTACATGATACAGAACATTTCTTAAGTGATTTCTACTCTTTTCTTGAGAGTTATCTTGAAACTGGTACAGAGATTATGGCAACATTAGATATTACGTGTCTGTTTACAGTTATACCTAACCAAATAGGTCTTTCATATGTAAAAACTTTTCTTAAAGAAGAAGGCTCTCACTGATGAAAAAATAGAGTTTATTTGTTATCTTATAGAGCTGGTACTAGAATATAATTTTTTTTATTTGAGAAGTAATATTACTTGCAGACATCTGGCGTAGCTATGAGCACATCCTGTGCCAATAGCTATGCCAATATGGTCATGGCATACTGGAAAAATGCAAACATCTTAAATGCTGAACAGTTTAATGTGCATGTGAAATTTTATTGGCGTTCTGTCGATGACATATATATTTTTTGGAAAGGATACCTTGAAAGTTTAAATAATTTTCTAAGTGCTATAAATACAAGTACCTCCTTTCTTAAGTTCACTATGAAACATTCTTGCACTCACATAGATTTCCTTGATGTAACCCTGTATAAGGGTATAGATGGAAAGCTGCATACTAAGAGATATAGAAAACCATGTTATACACATAGTTATCTTAAATGTAATAGTATGCATCCACCACATATTTTTGAAAATGTGGTAAGAGGTCAACTTTTAAGAGTTTCTAGACTTCATGACCAGGAACAAGAATTTGAAACAACTATGTGTTCCACTAGTATGGAATTTATAGAACATGGTTATAAACCTTTTGAAGTTAGTAAAGCATCTGAGAGGGTTAAGTCAGACAGACAAAGTAGTAGACGTCCATTTTTTTCATGTAAAGAAAACATAAGAAAGACTGCCCATAATAATTGTTATAGTAATGTAGCTTATTGTATGACTTTTAGTACTGACAGCATAGATATAAAAAATATTATCACAAAAAATTGGTATATTTTATCTTCTGATCCTACTCTATGTGAGCTTGTCAGTGCAGTTCCATATTTTGTTTATAAAAATAAAAAATTGTTGAAAAGACAGCTCTGTTTTCCTAATACAAGTAAGCTAAGGCAACCTAGTATTAGAACAACTAGTTTTGGCACCTCTATCTGTGGCAAATGCACTTTTTGTAAATACATTGATGTATCTGATGCATTTATTCAACCAGACAATGGTAATCATTATGTTTTCAAAGTTAAAGCTAATTGTGACACTAAAAACTTAGCTTACCTAGCACAGTGTGTGATTTGTTCAAAATTTTATATAGGAAAAACTAATAGGCGACTTAAGGAACGAATTAGAGACCATTATTATTGTGCTAATAAGGGCCATAGTTACAGTGCCCTAGCTAAACACATTCTAGAGAAAGGCACTAACCATTGGTTCATTGGTACAAGGCTATTGTCTCTGCATGTTTTTTACTGGTAGATATTTAATTAATTGTACTTTAAATATTTGAGTTGTTTCTTGTTTTTTGTATGGTCTGAAGAAGAGATTTTATCGCGAAAGTACTCCCTGTGTTCGAATAAAAGTCTGTTTGAATTTTATACTGCTCTTTGCCATTTGCTTTTTATTGGTTTCCTGTGGTGATGTGTTCTACATTTTTGTTGATATATATATATATATATATATATATATATATATATATATATATATATATAAACAGAAAGTCTGAAGATTTTAAAATGAACTGTCTATGTTATGTTATTAGATGTGTGCCTTTAAATGACTGTATTCCTCTTGCTAGTGCACTTTAAGTAATTGATTGTCTTATTAAGTAATTATTTTGATTTGATATATAAGGGGATGCTGCCGTGTGTATTTTATTTCATTCTGAAGTCATTTGAGACGAAAGCAATATTAAACTGTGTGTTTCGCTATTGCTGGTGGTTTCCTTCATTGTTCGGTCAGACTGGTGGTTTGGTTTTTATTAGTTTTTGCTGCTGCTTCATCCTTGGGACTGTTGTTTCTTAGTTGTTTAGGGCTCCTA
Source organism: Protopterus annectens (assembly GCF_019279795.1). Taxonomy (NCBI): domain Eukaryota; kingdom Metazoa; phylum Chordata; order Ceratodontiformes; family Protopteridae; genus Protopterus; species Protopterus annectens. Next base: position 65,152,052 of record NC_056740.1, on the reverse strand, counting down.
TCCAGCAATTTAAAGTAAACATTAAATATTTAAAAAAGGACCACACATTTATTAACTCATTAAAGTTTATAAAGATTTGGTTTATAGCACAAAAAATAACATTTGCCATCTAGTCTATTGTAACTCTATGGTCAATGTCATTGTCACTCTATTATTTACACGAAGACAAAAAAACGGCTCCCCCTTGTGTATGAAAGTGGAACAAATCCTTCAAGTCTTTGCAGAGGGGATGATTTTGGTGCACTTAAAACGAAGTGGGGTGTATAAAGGTTGTAAACAGTGTATATAGATGTTTTTATATATTATGCTTTTGTGTTTTTCTTTTAACTTTATTTATTTATTTAATTTATTTATTTAACATCCGCGGTGGTGGTGCTGCGGTAGCATTGCCACCTCACAGTAAGACGCTGTCCGGATCGATTCACAGCTAGAGCGTCTTCTGCATGGAGACATGCATGAATGGGCGTACCTTCGTTGAAGGTTGTGCGTCAGGGCTGGTAACTCAGCACGTAGAAATCAACTACCAATCATTAACAGACCGGAATTCCGCTGTGGCGACCCCTAACTGGGAAAAGCCAAAAGACACAAACATTTAACATTTGTTTACTGGGAAAGTCTGACTGGACACAGATCATTTTTCAGCAGAGGCCCGGGGAGAAAAGCTCCATGAGTAACAGTAAATTTTCATGTACACATTACAATAATCAAAAAGTATAAAGTAAACAAAATGTAGTATACACAAGAACATACAAATGTGTTACATTTTGACAACAAAACCTAGGCTTTTAACATAGCTAGTACTATTTGTAGGTATGACTTATGTCAAGATATAAGGTTAAGAGAGGTCAGTAGGTACAAAGGATTAAACACCGGGGGAGAAGTTAGATACGTTTTGGGTATACTGTGATGTATCAGAGCACTCATGAGGGATTAGTGCAGGAAACATAGCCACTTATTTTTTAGATAAGCTTTAAGTGATGGCTTAAAGTTGTTAGTGGATGAAATTGAGAGAATAGAGTTAGGAAGGGAGTTCCATATATGAGATATATAGTTTGAAAATAAAGATTCTCTTGCAGTGTTTTTGGCCTTGGAGACGGTGAGCAAGTTCTTGTTGTTAGAGCGAAGTGGTCTGCTGGAACTGTAAGGAAGGATGAGATTTTGTAGCGCAGGGGTTCTAGTTGGTTGTGTTACAATTTTATGAGTTAGAGAAAATTGGTTGTAAAGAATAATATTGGGAATCTCCAGCCAGTCTAGTATCTTCAAAGCTGTACCTTGATGTGTTCTATATGGGAAGTCAGATGCAAACTTAGCAATTTTATTATAACATGCTTCTAGCATAGATAAGTCTGTTTTTCTTAGATTAGTTAAAATTGGGAGCCATATAGTAAAGTGGAGAGCAGATGGGTATGTGCTAATGTAATTTTGGCCATTGTGGTCAGGAACCTTTTGTGCCTATATAGACTTCCAAGTTTCTTATGGACTTTTTTATAGTTAGGGAGACATGGAAGTCAAATTTTAAGGTATTCTCTGTTTCCACTCCAAGAAGCTTTGTATGGGTTGTCAGGGAGATCACAGTATTGTCTTTGGCTAATATGTTAAATGTTGGGCATGTCTTGTTAGGTTGGAAGAGTAATAATTTAGTTTTGTTTGGGTTCAGGATTAGATAGGCATTGGCTAACAATGTTTCAACAGAAGTGAGAGATTCCTGTGTTTCAGAATGAAGAGTTGATAGAGAAGTGGCAGCACAGATAAGTGTTGCATCGTCTGCATACTGTATTACAGAAGCATGTGGAGTAGCTGTGTGTAGATTATTAGTAAAGAGGGAGAAAAGGAGAGGGCCCAAGATAGATCCTTGGGGGGACACCAATGGATAAAGGAAGGTGTGGAGATAGGTCACCCTGCCATTTAACAGATTGTTGATGGCCAGATAAATAGTTATGAAACCATGCTGTGGCAGACGGTGAGAAGGATAGTTCAGTTAGTTCATCTATTAGTTTGGAATGGGAGACCATATCAAAAGCTTTTGATAAGCCTAGAAAGATGTCAGATACAAAGTTGCTGTTATTCCTGTGATGGTTTATGGTATTAGTTAAGGATAACAGAGCTGTAGTCGTACTATGTGATGGGCTAAACCCATGCTGAGTGTTTGCGAGAAGGTTATTTGTTAGTAAGAATTTCATGACCTGGAGATGACTACACCTTTTGAGTAGCTTAGAAAGAGGTTAAAGAATAGCAATTGGCCAATAGTTTTTCAGTTCTGTGGAACTTTATGAAGTGGGATTACATGGAAAAATTTCTACAGTTGAGGGATCTTGTTTTCCAGAATGGATCTATTTATAGGGATTGATACTGGGAAGGCTATAGATTCAGCTGCAATTTTGAGGTATTCACTGGGTAAGTTATCTATGGCATGTGTAGTAGGTTTTAGTTTCTGTAGTAGTTTTTTGTAGTGGCTGTAGGAACTAGGGAAAAAGAGAATGAGACATTGCTAGCTGTAGACTTGGCTGGTTTGGTATCAGGAGTAGGAGTTTGCTCTTTGCAAAGGGCAATTATAGATTCAGTAAAATGTTTGTTAAAAATGGTAGCTATGCTATCAGAATTGTTGTGGATGTTTGGTGTTGGTGTAGTAGATTTTTCTGGGTGAAGGACTGAGTTTATAGTTGGCCAGAATTTTTGAGGGTTTTTGTGATGTGTGTTTTGAATGTTATGATAGAAATTTATTTTATCATGTTTTATTTATTTTTTTTGCCTTATTTCTAAGTTCTTGACACTGTTGTTTAGAAACTACTGTGTTAGTCTTACACCATAGTTCCCAGGCTTTATCTCTAGTTTTCAGAAGGGCCCTAGTGTCCCTGCTTAGCCAGGGGGCATAGTTTGATTTTACTCTAATGGTTTTAATAGGGGCATGTGCATTTAATATATCGAAGAAAGATTTATTAAAGTGGTTCACTGTATCATCTAGGTCAAGTTACTTGAGTAGAGTCCAATTGCACCTTTGTAGGTCAGCTAAGAAGCTGTCAAGATTAAAGTTATGTTTTTTTCTGAGTTATTTAAACATAGTAGGTTTTGGTGGGAATATGTGTTGTCATATAAGAAATGTGGGTAGATGGTCACTCAGACCATCAGGAAGGCAACCTGATTGAAATGAGTGAGAGGAGATATTTTATAATATCCAATCCAAGGTGGATTGTTTTTTTACTAGCTTTATCTATGTAGGTCTACTTCTTTTCAGCTTTTCCTGGTTAGGGGTCGCCACAGTGGAACTGTGGTCTGCTAATGATTCGCAGTAGATTTAGACGTGCTGGCTTGCCAGGCCTAACGCACAACCTTCAATGAAGGAACGGCCATTCACGCACGTCGCCACACAGAAGACGCTCTGAGAATCGAACGAGCAACGTCTAACTGTGAGGCAACAAAGCTACCGCAGCACCACCAAGATCTATGTAGGTAGGTTCTTGAAAAGTTTATGTAAAACCATGCATGTTTATGTGATGGATGGGGTGATCTGTATCATATGCAAACCAGTCTAAATTAAAATCACCCAGTATGAATGCCTTCTAACTAAGGGTACTACTTGCCCAGTGCAATAGACATTCTATAACTGGGAATTGTTTACAGGTGGGATATAGCAGCCAATTATATTAAGTGTTTTTCTTGAATTTATAGTTAGTGTGGTACGGATGATTTCTGCAGTCTGGGGTTGTTATGTTAAAATGAGATGGTCTTTAAAGAGGACAGCAACTCCACCTCCTGTTTTGTTGAGTCTATCACCCATAGTGTAGAGTAACCTGGGGATAGTACCTCATTCTTTTGTACTTGGTTTTAACCATGTTTCAGTGATTATGACTATGTCTGGGGAGTATGTAGCTAGAGTGGTATGGAGGATGTCCAATTTCTTGGCTATACTTCTAATATTAATGTTCATTAGCAATAGGTCTGATTTTTTTCTGTTTAGGATTGGATGTGTGGGGGTGTTGAGACTAGAGTGATTAGATGGGTTGGTGTTATCTGAGAGTGGTCCAGGGTTTGGGTGGATGTCACCACTAAGCAGTAGCCTAGAGGCAAAGTTGGTTAGTAGTTTCAATCGTTTGATAAGTTCATTGTTGAATAACTGAGGATTATAGTGACCATCTTTAGTAGGTATGAATTTAAATGGAAAATATTGGAGGCTAGTAATGTTGACAAGTGTAGGACTGATAGTGAGATATGTACATGGAGTAGTATGGTAAGGTGGGTTTGTGGTATGATGAAAAGTGGGTGTTTATGTTGTGGTGATACGTAGTGAGGTGAGATAGTAATATGAGTGTAGTAAGAAGTGATAGGTAAAGCATGAGCATGGTATAGGTCTTGAAGCAGGAAACAGGATAACAGGAAGTGCATCTAATTGGATGGATAGTGTGAGGGAGCGTCTGCCTAGTGTTCAAGAGTAGAAGGACTGGGGGCAGGTGGGATATGAGAGCAGAACGGAGTGAGCCTAAAAGGCGAATGGAGCAGGCAGAGCAACCCCAGCAGGAGGGATTCCAAACAGAAAAGAAAAAAACAATCAGGATCCAGGAAATGTAAGTAAGACAATACACTATGTTAGAGCTTTTCAGCTTACAGATACCAAATGTTGCTAGCAAGCTCTATAAGGATAAGTAGAGCTAAAGGAATTGGGACTGAACTAAAGGTTTGTTTTGGAATAGTTTTAACCTTAGACTCTGGAGCTCACCTGTTTGTATACAGAGGGAATAAGGAACTTGTACAAATAGTAAAGTATGTTCCTACCTAGTGGCCGACTTCATTAAAGCTCTCCAAGTTACAAGCTGAATGGAGCTTAATGCAGCTGTGGTCACCTCACAATGATCATCACAAAGTAAGAGACAATTGTTAAAAACAATTCAATGACATTCACCTAATAATTAATTCTACTGGAAGGCTTGTGTTTAAAAGTTGAGATTTCCCAGGGCTGATTTGAGCTTTTGCTGAGAATTTGCTTCAGAACCGAAGGTGTGGGGGGTGGGGCCCTATCCCGAGGCTTGTGGATGGCCCGAGCAAACTGCAAAGAGAAAAAATACAGTGTGAGCAGAAAGTGAATAGTACAGTTCTAGGAGAAATGGAGACAATTAGGAGAGTAGAGGATATTAGTCAGAGAGTAATGGAAGGATTATCAGAAGACAGAGAGTTGGTACAAGAAATGGTACAATAAGTAGGTACATAGATAAATATCCAGGGAAGAGTAAAGAATCACAAAGAATAGGAAGCAGTGTCTAGGCAGATCATTACAGACAACTTTAACAATGTACTAAGTCTAATAGGTTGAAGTAGCACCATAGTAAGGTAAGACACTGGTTAGAATGTGTAACAAATGCTGTGTTTCTGCTTTTCAAATACCAAATAAACAAACAACTGTATCTTAATGCTTACAAACACCAAGTATGTTTCTGCTTACAAAACCAGATTTTTGTTACAATGTCTGTTATCAAATTCAAGTTAAGTGTGATTGCTATTCTTGCTTGTTTTATTTTTTTTTTATTTATCATTTTGTTGACCGGGAAAGTCCGACTAGGTTCCACAGAGCCTGTTTTCAGCGGAGGCCCGGGGAGAAACGCCCCAGAAGCATGTCTTTGGAATGTGTGAGGAAACCGGAGTTGTTGAAATAAATAAAACATTTTTAGAGGGAAAAAAGTGGAGAGAGTAGTAATCTTGTAATACCCGTGGTGACACAAAGAAGGCAACTTACATCCAGCAGGAGGTCTATATTTTTAGAACCTTGCTTACAATACTAAAGATGATTCTTCTGGTAAACTGAGTCTTAGAAATTCTGAGTGAGAGACCAGGTATGTTAGGTGTCCATTATCTTTAAACTTATAAAATTCAACACACAGCAGCAAAAAAGGTACTGTGATGGGGGCCTCTTTTGCCTCCAGTTATGCTAGTATTTTTATGGTCATTTTTGAGAATAGATTTATTTATCTTAGGGAATTTTTTGCTGACAAAGTTATTTTGTTTAAGTGTTATATTGATGATTTGATTTTTGTTTGTAGGGGTAATTTGGAAGAGTTTTCAGTATTCATTGATCAGTTGAACCAGAATGAATTGGGGTTGCAGTTCACATTCACTGTAGATAGAAAGAATATTAAATTTTTGGATGTGGAATTTTATGTTGAGGAAAATTTGAAGGTAGAACACAAAGCCCATATTAACCCCACTGCTGTTGATAACTTTTTACAGGCTAATAATTTGCATCTGTCACATTTGATGGAAGCATTGCCTAGGGGAGAATTTAAAAGGATCTATGATAACACTTCTCACATTTTATTTTTATTTTTATTTTACATTTGTTAATCGGGCTAGTCTAACTGGATATATTTCCATTTTCAGTAGAGGCCCGGGGAGAAAAGCTCCAGTGGCAACAAGTAAAAATTAAAAATAAAATTTAAACATTTAAAAATTAACAAAAGAGTAAACTAATGACAAAAGATTAGTGGCAGGAGAGTTTATGAAGTTAGAACAGAAATTATCGCAAATGAGCATTAACCTGAAAAGAGCTAAGGATAGTGTGTTAAATGTGGGGGGTAGTGACAGTAGGAGTAGTAATAGATACGGTGGTTCTAGAAGTCATTTATTTGCTCAGGATACTGAAAGGCAGGATAAAGAATTGTTTTTTGTAACCAAATTTTCCCCACTTTCTAATATTTTGAGAAGGTTAGTGAAGGATCTGTGGCCAGTGGTATGTGAAGATGAGCAATTAAAGCATTTGTTCCCTTCACATGTCACATTTTCTTATGAAAGATATTTAAATTTGAGGGAGTTGTTAAGTTTTTAAAACGTTTTTATACATGGGGCTAGTGTGGGATCCTTCCCATGTGGAAAATATAAAGTATGTTCTAGGATTAAGAACATTTCAGTTAGGAAGATTAATGGAAAATTGTTTCATTCAATGGGAAGGCTTTCATGTGTTTCTTGTGGGGTGGTTTATATTGTAAGGTGTGGGTGCAGTCCTGTGAGATGGTATGTAGGACAAACTAAGTGTATGGTCAAAGTTAGAATTTTTGAACATCTTGACCACATTAGAAATAGGAATTTGGACAGCCCGGTAGCTGAACATTTTATTAATGCACATGGGGTTCTGATGCTAGTTTCTTTTTTAGTGTTTTAGCTAAACCTTTTTTTGCAAGAGGTGGGAATTTTTTAGTCAGTTTAATGGAAAGTAGATTTATATGGAATTATATTACTTTAAAACCTAAATGTATGAATTTAGATGTGAATTTAAATGTGTAAGGTTATAACGTTGTTTAAAGTATATGTAATTATTTTGGAATTTATTGAAAGAAAGAATTTTTTTTTGTATAGGGGTATATCTATTTAAGTAGGCTTATTTAGTAGATTAATTGAATGATTAGATTAATTGTTTAATTGGAGCAGTTTGATACATAATGGGAAAGGGTGGTGGGTTATGTTATTCCTTGAAGGCTCGTAGCCAAGGTACCAGAAGCACCATTACATTTTGGAGTATGTTCCCAGTTACTGCCTCCTGAGTGAATTTCTTTAAACGTACAGATAGGTTTTGCTAGAAAGACCATCCATGGCTCTTGCCTTCTCTTCTTTACATACCTTTAAAACTAAAGTCAATATACCATAATAATATTAAATAGCCTTAAGTAAAAGTCTGTAGACCCACCATAAATTTCTGAGGTCCAGCTAGGTGAAGATAAATGGAAGCAGCTGTGATCCTAAATCCCCTTAGTCAGACCAACATTACAGTTAATGCTCCAGTGGCTGCACTGGTTCATAAAAGGTTTGGCAAACAAACTCAAGTCCTACTGGCCATTCTGGTGCTTGATGCCAATGCTCCCATACTGAAATTTATGGATGCCATGTAATTACACTGTTCCTTCTTGAAAAGATGGCTTGATGGGTTGAATTATACTGAGATGGAGAGTTTATGCAATGGGTATGGCAGCATTTGCAACATGAAGCTGTCACATTTTATAGTACTTGATATTAATTTTTATTGTGGTCAAGCATATTCTTTTGTTTGGGTAAGTGGGGTTATTCTAATAAAAGGGTGTCAAACAGGAAGGGGTCTATACAAATACATACTTGAAATGCTTCAACGCATGAATTCTGTGGCTTCATTAATACTAGTGGGCCCCAGGATGACTATTTCCCCTATATCAAACAGGAGGTGTGAAGATGAGGCAAAGAGTTGATATCTAAACTTTCTAATTTATTGCAGCCTAGACATATAAGACTCTTTTTTCATCCTCACCAACTGGAGATCAAGTGGCCTCCACTGGACCAATAGTCATTACCTGTAAGTCCTGTCCAGGTGTTCCTATGCTGGCAGGGTCCTACTGTGAATGGGCCACTGGCTTCTTGTGAAGGCTCTAATGGGTTTGGTTCAGGCTGGAAAAGGGATATACTTCTGGGGGTCAGAGTTATTTTTTTTTGGTCCATCTCCATTCCCTTTGTGTTGACATCACTCTATGGACAGGGCAGGCAATGAGGAGGTCACCAAGAGTGCATGCCCCAATGCTGGCAATTACACCAGTTTCTGTTTCCTCCACCCCCTCACCCAACATCAAATCCTTTTAGTCCCGGCCTCTGCCAAAGCTCATTGGATGATAACCAGCACAATTATTCCTCTCCCAGGATAGGCACACTCATTCTGCCTGTCACTCTGTTACATGCCCAAGCTACTAATCAAACTGAGGTCACTCGGGCTGTATTCAGAGCTGTGTCTCTGTATGCCACTATAGTGACTAAACACAACCTCTTGTGAGTAAACAATACCTGTAGCCTTAGGTCTAAATTTCAGCAAAAGTCTAGATATTTGTGACTGGGCTGTGAAGTGGTTTATATTCAGTGACAGAGAATGTACTGGACTTGCAGTGAAAGGCAGTTTGCCTCCTCTAAGCTTTACTGAGGAAAAATATTCACTTTGTATTTTATTTTATTTTATTTTATTTTTCATTTGTTTATTTATTTTTACATCCCTGTGACATAAATGTAAATTTTGTTCAGGTCTTTTCTCATCTAATTTTGCCTGCAATTTTTGAATGACAGAGTAGGATAAAAGAGGAGTGTACCTAAAATGAAAGTGGCATTTCCCCATATACATTCCTAGAGAAATTGATAACCCATGGTTATCTATCATTTTAACTCCGAACTGCTAACTTCAGCATATGATTATTTCAGACTGTATAACAACTCTGACCAGTATTCCTATCCAGATGTTAAAATCTATAGCCTACCCAACTCACTACACTACCATCAATAATTGATCTCATAAAAAAGAGTCAGTCTTAGACTAAATATTGACAAAAAATCAAACCACATCAAAACAATCTGTATTACCATAAATCTTTTAATATAAATATCATCTTATAACTGAAACCACTCTTTAACAAAGACCATCATTTTTTATTTATTTATTTGCACACTGTACAACAAGTCACCCGGTATTATCACTGTACTCTTGCTGTACTAAACTGGGACCTTTGCTGCCATATCAAAATACTGCACTTGAGCTTTCTACCTACCCTTGGTAATATTACTGAAAAATGCCCCCCACTAGCATATTTTCATACATTAACCACCAACAGATTTCTGAACAGCTACCAGCATTGTTTCATACTATCTTTTTAGAAGTCATTGACATCATCTGTACAAAATAAATACATAAATAAAAATACTGTTGTTGTTGCAGTAATTCTATAGTTTATTATTTTTTTAGATTTACTGACACTTACATCCTACTCAAAAGAGTCATCAAAATAAGACACCAGCCTAAAACACTGTTATTTACTTTGATTATTGTCTTAAGGATCAGTAACAGGCTGAGTGTAACACTAACAATGCATTATAAAACTACACTGTAATAAGCCATGGCATATCTCAAGACTCTGTCCTTGGACCATGCGCCTTCATTGTGTCAGGAATACTTCATGTCATTGCTCCAGTCTTTACCAGTATGTCAATTACTGCAAATCGCTCAGCTCAGATTCAATGGCTGTACCAGACATCAAGTCAGCATCAAATTCATTTAATTCTCTTCAGACGTTGCTAGCCAGCATTAAATTATTTATAAAAGCTTCTGTGTCTAAAGCAGTTTTTTCGCTTGCCAGTCAGAATCAGAGTCAAGTTTTTAACTAATGTTACTAATATCTAAAACTGTTGCAAAACTGACAGCTGATGAGGAAGCTAGGAATTCATCTTCACCAGAACATAGAACTGAGTGCCCTCATCTGAAATGGCATTACAGAACTAAATAAATAACTAGATTTCCTACAATGAGCAACATTATTCTTTCTATCAAAAATGTTCAAACAGTATTCTACAACATTACAAAACTCCTTTGTAACTAACATTGTCTCACTTATACTACCTCTACTTGACTCAACTAAACACAGTACACTGACCACAAAACTTAAATTCAGATGTGGCCAGTTCACTGTGTCAGTAACTGTCCTTCACTTCAGTTTCTGAGTAACCAGGCTCGTTCCCACCAGCATACTGCACTCCACACAATTGTTACAGGTTGAAAAAAATAAAAAACTAGGTTAACGCTATCTACTTTTTCCAAGTTATAAATCTTTAGCAAGCTGTCCAACATTGTAGGATATAATGTTAACTACTTTCCGTGTGTGAATGCTGCTCCTTTTCCATTTTGTGTTACTTCAGGGACTATATGAAGATGCTGTAAATAGCCTGATATCCGTTTTAGAGTGCGCTAGTTTCCTCTACATTATGTTCACATCTTTCTCCTCAGTTGTTTGGAAAAATGGCGTAGCCCAAGGATTCTAGTTAGATGGCTTTCTACAAGTCTATATTCGTGACATCGTTATCACAAACATTACTACTTATCTCAATATATATCAAGGGTACACAGGAAGCTATGACTTGACTACAGAGCCAAATTTTCTGTAGGGGGAGGGAGAATTAATCATATGTTTTTGTACTTCACTGTCATATGTGAACATAATGTAGAGGAGACTAGCTCACTAGCAGATCCTAATACCAAGAGGATCAAAGGGCTCAAACAGGTGCCATATGCTGCCCGGTTAAAGAAACTCCAGCTCTACTCAGTGGCATACCGCCTGCTCAGAGGCGATCTGTGCCTGACGTATAAAGCCATGTCCAACCCGGAATTAATGGACATGCTGCACCTCAGAAAATCCAAATCCCATCGAGCTACGCACTCGAGAGACTTGAACCTCCGCACTGAAATAAATAGGACATGCTGGAGGGACAGATTCATAACCCAGAGGCTCCCTTCACTCTGGAATAAAATCCCAGTCCAGGTTAGGCAGAGTCCCTCATTGACTCTCTTCAAGAGGAATCTTGATGAGTGGATGGGAGATCGTAAGTTTACCCCGGGTATCACTTCTGTGTCACTGTTAGACAGAGGCACAGTATACTAACCTCGAAAAAGGGCATAGCAAAATTAATTTAAAATGGGTGGTGAAAGCCAAACACATTCTGGCTAGGCTTATAAATGCCCTAGGGCAGATAGCCTAGTATGAACCTATGAACCTATATAGCCTTCTAGCATTTCAGTCAGTGGCATCAACAAAGATTTCCCACATTAGGAAAATGTAAGTAATTAATGTAATTATCTAGAACATTACATCTCTGTATACTAAGTGGCTAAAGTATAATATTAGCCCAGTTATTCAGCACTGACCTACTGGCAGGGCAAAGCAGAGGCCCTCTCCAGATCTTCAGTCAGATTTTAGCCTTTGCACAGTTGGAATACAAATATAACAGGGCAGATCCTAATACCATTTTACCTGTTCCAAAGCCATGTCAAAGTCTGGAAATATCATGACTCTATCAAGAGAAAAAAACTTTCAGGCATGCCACACATACGAAGTAACACAGGTGATCTCCTTTAAGGATGTCAGTTTCAGGCCAAACTTACTTTTGTCATCTTATTACCAGTAAGGAACAATCATTGTCACAGTGGAGAAACTAACAGCTATGGCATACTGTTTTAGGATCCATGCTTATATGAGTACTTGTTTTTTGTCTGCACAAGTGAATTACTCTCACTAAATTAACTTTGAGTGTTACTGTGCAAGCTATCATATTACTGGTTGTATAGAATCTAAACAAAGCAATGTCCATTTCTACTGTAAGAAATGACCCATGTCAAGTCGTTCTACCACTTCCTGAAGGCCAAATAAATTGAAATGTTTCCTCCTTCCTCTATTCTTATCAACTTAGCTTTCTTGGAGATTCTAAGTTTGAGCAAGAAGGAAATTAATCCAAGTTTTTGCCTCCTGCAGTCACACATCAACTATAACTACTGTTTGAAGATAAGAAAGTACTGCTTCCAGATTTGACTTCTGAGACTTCAGGGTGCAGAGATGTCCGAACCATTTTAAGATCTGCAGAAGGGAATGTACAGCTATACACTGCTAGAACGTATCATGTGCAGCTGACTTTTCACTCTCTCAGGAGACAGTTGCATATCTGCATCTCAATTTCCTGAGGAAGAGCTCAGATTGTGATTGCAGTTCGTCAGTGCATGCTGCATCATGTACAGTTTTTCTCTGACTCCGAGCTGCATCAAGTTAATGTATTTTTTGTTTCACTAAATCAAAAAGAAAACAAAACAAAAAAAATATTTTCATGCAGTGCCTATAAAGTATTTCTCAATTTTTATCTCTTGAAGAATGGGATGACTTTGTACAGCTTTAGCTTACATATCAAGGCATGTCGGGCAGTTTTGAGTATATTACAGCACATCTCACACCCTAAAAAATTATTATTGTTATAACAAAACAATGACAGTACAGTACATTATTGTCCAACCTCACCATTTATGGTTACGAATGCTCTGCTTCTAGGCAAAAAATTATAAAATGTTTGAGTGATTTTGTCAGGGTGAAGCTGACTAGGTCATATAGTTTGAAGTGGGCCAAAATAAAGAGTGCTTGACCACAAGGCTGTGCAAGTGAGTGTGTGTGTGAGGGAAGAGGAGTTTGCAGTGAAAGTAGCATAAACATATAAAACTGAACTAATTAATAATAAATAGATATGTTAATATATACATTGTGTCATATTTGCCTAGACTTACATTTTTGTAAGAATTAAAATTTCCTGTTATGGGATACTAAGTATGTTTTTTTTAATTTACTTATTAAGTCTTTTAACCTGGTAATGGACTGATCCCAAATGGACCCGTTTCAACTACTACTCAGCAATATCATTATTTACATAGATATAAATGTAGTAGGATCCATTAAAGTATATAAAAATCAAGTAGGTTATACACATCTCTATATGCAGATCGACATAGTATGGGTTACCCACAAACAGGCATGTCCTCCCTAGAGTGCATGCAAAGCAGAGCACTGTGTGTTATTATAGAACTGTATAAAACCTACGGAGAATGACCGGTCATGACAGTTTTGGTATGTATTACTTAACCTGAGATCTACTGTATAGTTAAATACATTATTTACATTCACAGACTGAGGTATTTAACCATCTGTTTGATACTTATTATTAATAAAGAATCGTGCAATTGCACCAGATGAGTACAAATGTTTTTTATGTTAAGTTAAAACAGGTTGTTTCAAGCAGAAGCAGGTGGCTCTTTCCTACAGGTTCATAGGTACTTACTAGTCTATTGATCTGTGACAATCTTAAGAAGTACAGCCTTACATTCCAATGGTAGGTTTTAGCCCTTAATTTTGCATAGGCCGAACAAGGACATGTTGGGACATTTATATGTTACCACTATCCATGAGGGACAGCGGTGCTAAACGGGGTGAATTTGTGGTTACTCAGCCATTTGTTCAAATAGTATTTCGCTTTATGTGGAGGAGAAGGTGGTTTCACAGATGTGATACAAAAACCTTTGCTTCCAACATATTCTATTTATTTTGCAAAACAGACTGAGATCCACTGAGCTGGTGTTTATGATAGTACTGGACATGTGAATGTGTAACAGGTATGACAGAATAAGGTCTGTTGAAGCCCTGTATGCAAGGCAGAGGTCACCTCTCAGTAACCTGTGTGATACTGAGAACAGGGACAAGGAACATGGCTTGTAAGTGTTTCTCCAATTTTAACTTGTAGCCTTTATCTGAGAAGCAATGTCTTCTCATTTGAGAGAGTGTCCCATAGCATGGGTACTAAAAAATAAGAATATATGGTCAGTCGAAGTCATGTCACATTCCCTGTAGTTTGTTACAGTATGTCTGCATTATTTACAAAGAAATTACTTAGTATGGAATCACTTTTGCTGGCAGCCTGGCTGTGACTGTAGGAGAAGTGTTATTATACAATGGCATTTCTACAAAGATGAGAAACAGCACGCTGATTGGCCAATCCAACCAGCGTGCACATTATAAACTCAAAGTTAACCTAAGTAAGAAGTCCGGGCCACTAACATATCCTGCAGCCATCACAACAGTCTATACAATCATAACCAAGATTTTCCTCATATTAATATCATCTCAAAAGTCAGAAAACTCCTTTTTCACTTTAATACTACCTAAAAAGGACTGTTTGGACCATTACACCCCAGTAAAAAGAGGCAAGAGGCATTCTGTTAAGGGAAAGAGGTATTGAGACTAACAGAAATACATTGCAAGAGCAAGTGACACAGCAAGCTTCCCACCAAGCCGTGTATTATTTGGATTTGGGACAGTACAGCATATCTGGAGTTTGAAGAGAAGTATGTGCCCCCTAAATCTGGGAAAAGCTGCCCTTGAATTCTCCCTTCCAAATCAATATCTTTTTTGTAAGACTTCTGTTAAGTAGTCAGGCATTATTAGATAGTTCTCGGGTTTAAGACATGCTTTATTTCGTGCTTTTCCGTTAACAAGGCAAACCCTTTTTTTCAGCTGCTGTTAATGTTCTTTTCCTTGTTAACAGAAATGTAACAAATAATCTATGTATTAAACCCAATAACTATCTAATAATGCCTGACAACTTAATAGAAATGTTACAAAAAATGCATCATAACATTCACAAAAATTTGGTCTGCGCAAGGGCTGTAGAAAAAAGGAAGAAACACTACATACACAGCGGTCTCCGCTCCTTTTTAACCAAACCACAAATAGATAGGTCGAAGTGCCCCTGTTCATAAACCATCCTCCCTAGGACACATGACAAGCAAACAAACACATCAGCTCCATGCAATGCCATATATTTTAATACAAGGTGAATTCAACAAAATACACCACCAACTTATACCAATTATTCTAAAACTGAATTAACAAGCACTACATTGCCATCTTGTGACCAATTAATTAAACTACACTAAAGCATCTTTTTCACACCTACTGTAATTAATATACACTGTGCATAGAAACTACAACATGAAGACAAAACAAAAGCTTTAAAACTACATCTACTTATATAATTATTTCCTAACATCTCTTGAAACATTAATAATAATGTGGATTTAAATTAAAACAGAAATAAACAATAAACACAAAGTTAAAGTGTGGACTATTTTACCTCACAAAAAGTGGAAGAATACAAAGTAAAGCAAACAAAAACCTAAATAACAACAACACAAAGATAACACAACACAAAACTAACACCATTGTATAATAGCAATAACCCACTGCTGGATGTGGCTAATGCTAGATTTACCCACGGTTGACTTTGTTTAGTCACTCGGGCTTCACTCTCGTGACCAAACCATGCCAACCGTGGGTAAATCCAGCATTACCCACACCCAGCCGTGGGTTATTGCTATATTATACCATGACCCCCCAAAACGTGCACGCTGATTGTCCAGCGTGCGTTGTAATCGAGTTATACTAATGGAAAAAGGTCCGGTCGCCCGGACTTTTTCCATTAGTATAACTCGTTTTTAAACACTGTCTCACTATGTTAAATGGGTTTAACATAGTGAGACAGATCCGACTTTTAAAATAAGCAACGGAGATGTCCGTTGCTTATTTTAAAACTGTCTCGCTATGTTAAACTCATTTAACATAGCGAAACACTAAAAAAAAGCAATGGAGATCTTGCTTTCTCCGTTGCTTTTGCCCACAGCTCTGATGTACTGCCCAGGCGCGCAGTACATCAGAACTGCCGCGGATGCCAGACATCTGCGGAAGGGCAGCAAACAGGCATTATACTATGCCATTATTTAAGAAAAGTAATAGTTTCTTTTCTTAAATAATGTCATGGTATAATAGCAATAACCCACTTCTGGGTGTGGGTAAATTTAGCATTACCCACACCCAGGCATGGGTTATTGCTATATTATACAACGACCCCCCCATTAATATTCCAAAATGTGCACGCTGATTGGTCAGTGTGCACGTTGTAAATCAAAGACTTATACTAATGGAAAAAGGTCCAGTCGCCCGGACTTTTTCCATTAGTATAAGTCTTTTTTTTTTTTTACAGCAATGGAGAATGCAAGATCTCCGTTGCTTTTTGGAAACTGTCTCGCTATGTTAAAAAGTTTAACATAGCGAGACAGCTTTAAAAAAAGTAACGGAGATCTTCCTTTCTCCGTTGCTTTTTTTTAAACAGAGATTTACCCACGGCTGTCTTTGTTTGGCCACACAGGCTTCGCCCTTGTGACCAAACCATACCAACCATGGGTAAATCCAGCATTACCCACACCCAGGCATGGGTTATTGCTATATTATACAGGATTTCGTGTATGTGAATGAACAGGTCAGTTTGTTCTTCTACTAGTACCCATTTAATACTCTTAACAGTGATGCAATGATGCGTTATTTGGGGATGAGAGGAGAATGACCCTCTGCATCTTAATGGATAGCATGCGAGACTGCGAGATCTGTCTTTGAGGCACAGGATGGAGGGGTTGTCAATGCTCTTAACTATGGTTATAATATATTTTCACATATTTCTGCCATCCCTACAGAGATACTAAAGTGCGAGATTTTGCAACAGCCATATAAAGCTGCATTTATTATTGCTTTTACATTATTGATGCAAATGGACATTAACAATAGATTAAGAATTAAGCTTGGACATCGGAAGAACACATGTTCAATATTTCATCTACAAAGAGGAAGAGGTACTGTAACCTTAGGTGAACCTTTTAGTTTACTTGCGGCTCCAAAGAGCATCACTTTGTTTCATTTAGCATTTACTATAAGCTATTAATTATTTATTCAAATAGAGCGTTTATTTACAATTACTTGATTTTTTTCTAATATTATTTTGTGGGGAGGGGCTGATTCAAAGATGATTAGGTTGTCTGCATAAAGAATGAGATTAGCTATCATTAGGTTGGTGAGAAGGTGATTAATGAAAAGGTTAAAAAGAATATGGTCTAA
This sequence comes from Protopterus annectens, assembly GCF_019279795.1. NCBI lineage: Eukaryota > Metazoa > Chordata > Ceratodontiformes > Protopteridae > Protopterus > Protopterus annectens. Next base: position 65,134,776 of record NC_056740.1, on the reverse strand, counting down.
TATTGGTCCCTAAGGGACACCTATGAAGATGTTTTAGGGCAAACAGATACTATTCCTAAACTAAACAGTAAAGGTTCTGTCAAACAGGAAATTTGTGAACAAACTATTTTCAGGGGGACCAAAGATAGGTAGTTTACCAAGAGGTAGTAATTTCTGCAGTCTAAAGTACTGGTGAAATCACTTATAGATCTGTCAGCTGACATGTTAGTGATACTATTTTGTTTGTGAGTGTGCTCAGAGCCATTTGGAGACTTCTACTTTTTAGCACTCTGTGCTATTAAGCGGAAGAATAACAAAGTAGCATGCTTAACCTTCAATACGATTACATACTGGATTTTACAACAGCTTTCCTTGATGTAGGAGATGTGATACTATGTTCAGATGTGTTTGCTAGTTTGTTCTACTGGCAGTAAGAATAATGACCAATTATTTCCACTGTCTGGAAAAAGTTTGTGATGTGAGGGAGAAGAAAAACAGGTGTTACACCAGGGGTATAATTTTGTCACCATATAATTTGATAAATCACAGGCATAGGACATGAATGTCAGCACATCTACAGCTGAGAAAGAATTTGGCCATCTGCCTGGTTTCTTAGTACAAAATGGTTACTGTCCTATGAAGGGGATGCATCTATTATTAGTGCAATGATTTTGGAAATAAGTGGAGAATCATTTTACAAGATCTTCAGGAATGAAAGTAGAAGGTAAATTACTTGCATTTGGTCAACCTTTAGATTGCTAACAGCTTTACATAATTTCCTTTGCTTTATTAAGGTTGTTGGTTACAACAACATGTGTGCATTGCATTTAGTCATCTGAAAGCCGGCACTGTTTGGTTGTACAGAATGATGTACGTGGTATGGCCGCCGGGAGTCTGCATTTTTCTGATTAGCCCAGGTATAATCTCCTGATCATCTGTGATAAATGGGTTAGTTTATAGAGGTGTTTTGTTATTCAAAAAAGCCAGTTCTGCAGACTTAGTAGGAAAGAGATTAGCAGAGAAGCTTACACATGTGGATTGATGGAATCTGGTCCAGTCAATGGAGTTTAAAGCATTATGGAGATCAGTTAGGAAGGAGTGGCTTTTTCTGTAACCATGGTAATGCAATGGCACAAAGGTCACTAATATTAGGTGGGTCAGTGTGAATGTAATTAACTTTTGCCAGTTTGGTTTGTAATGAGAAAGTCAAGGATTGTGTAGTTACTGAACATTATGTTTAGACTGACTGGCTCCCTGGTTAACTGGTAAAGACTGCAGTCAGCTGTTTATGTCAGACCTGGAGAAGCTAAGGAAGTCTGTGTTGATGTCACTTAGCATAATCATGTTCTCTTTCTGTTATACAGTTATGGACAGAATGATTAGGATGTCAATAAAAGATTAATGTGATAATACCTCTCAACTATACAGATTTTCGCAGAATATCCAGATTTGTGCCTCACATTTTTGGTCAGTTTTTTATAAAATTGTGGTTTTCTGGCAAATTAGTAGCAAATCATAAAAGACCGAAATTAGAAAATAATGACCAACATTTGAGTTTCAGACTTCATACTCTTTGGAAAATTCATGCTAATGCAAAACGTTATTCTACTAACTTTCTAAGTTTGTAAGAACAGTATTTAAAAATTGTCCCCATTTTTGGGCCTCTGTCCTACTTTTAGTTATGGCTTTGTCCAGATTTCTTGCTGTAAGAGGTTGAGAGGCATAATATGACATCACTGAGGGATAACACTATCTCAGCTGCTACAACTGACTTTTTAGGTTGGTAGATAAAGATCACCGACAATCCATTTTAGGCCAAGTCAGATTGTTGCGGAAAATATCTATGGTTTCACACTCAATTAATTCTTTAGTAAGTATACACCCCCTCCTTAACTTGTTCTTGGTGATCAAATCATATTACACTATAGTCAGGGAAGTGTGGTCAGGTGTTTATTGTTGATGAGCGTAGCTCTATTTTAACACAGAGTAACGATGTCTAGGTTGCTTCACACTATACATACATGTATTTGGTCAAACGTATTATTTATACTATTGCAAGTGAGTTGGCCTATGCAGACTCGTGATCATTGTCAGGATATGAAAGTGTATAAATTAGTCTCGGGTCCTGGGTTGGTGAGGATGGCACTTGAGAGAAACTAAGAGGAAAATGAGTGTGTGGTGATATCAGTATTATACTAGTTCACCAAAGGAGAGCAGTACAGTGAGTCTGAGTCTTGCTATATAAAAAAGTGTGTAGTGAGGTAGTCTAGGTGTGTGTTTGACAATGGAGCTAAAGACAGAGGTGCCAGGTTTATGCAGACTTCAGCCTTATAAGGTAATTCAAAATGTACTGTCTAGCTATGCAGCATATGCTACGATATTGTCAGTGCATGGAACTGTCCATTACTTCATGAATGACTGGCGGTAGATTTACCACATTATAGTGCTACTAAGTGACAGCCAGCAAATTTGCTGCATTCATACCATGGCACTGCCTATTACTTCACAAAGGACTGGCAGAAGGTTTATGATATTACAGTGATACTGAGTGACAGCCAGCAAATATGATTCATCCATAACATGCCACTACCTATTGTTTCGCAAAGGATTAGCAGTAGGTTTATGATATTATAGTGATGCTAAATGAAGGCCAGCAAGTTTGCTGTATCTGTCTACCCTGTGCATAAATGTTTCACCACAAACCAATAGAGCAGCACAAGGCAATGAAAAAACTGATAGCAGATGGATTGGGAACAGAAGCATACAGTAAGACAGAACTAATGGTCTTTTAAAGAAACAGATTATTTTACTGTATTCTGGAAGTTTTTGTGTTGTACAGTTTTTATAGGAAGTGCACTTTAACAAAACTAATTTAGAGGGTTTAGTTCAGCTAGACTGCTTACCTCTGACATGTTATTATTGTCTACTGGCCCATTTAAATCGGAACGCTGTTGCTTTCTGGGATGTTCTGAACTGTTGCATATCTGCCAGTGAAAACAAAAATACAAGAAGTTAGCAGTGCATAAACATAAGAAGAAAAGCAGAAATGCATCTATAGTTGAAACAGTACAATTGTACAGTGTAGGCAGCTCTGTGGAGAACAGGAATAAAGCACTTAGTGTGCTCAGCCTGCCCTGGGATTGATTTGGGGGCATGCGTACTGGGGAAGATGGTACACAGGATGGAAGTCAGAGGGTAAGGAAGGCTCACCAATTAGAAGGGATGCTAGTCACTGTTGTATGACACCTGAAAGAAGAAAGTTATAACATCAATCTTCTGCTGTCAGGAGAGTGTGCTGCCCAAACATGCAGTGTGATATTCTGCAGCTTAGCCACATATGTGGAAACATGCACCCTAAGCCAGTACTGCAAGGGGTAGATCTCTACCTTCCACCATTCAGGTCAATGGAACAGTGGGAATGCTTGTAAGCAGAATGATGGTCACAGCACCCTTAAGGTAATACACACACACACACACACACACACACACACACACACACACACACACACACACACACACACACACACACACACACACACACACACACACACACACACACACACCACACACACACACACACACACACACACACACACACACACACAGACACACACACACACACACACACACACACACACACACACACACACACACACACACACACACACACACACACACACACACACACACACACACACACACACACACACACACACACACACACACACACACACACACACACACACACACACACACACATGCACACAGACACAGACACACACACACACAAACGCACACACACAAACACGCACACAGACAGACACACACACACACACACACATAAATATATGTATATATGGAAAATGTACACTTCCTGTTTACTAGCACTTAGATTAAAGAAGAGGTCATGTGCCAGCACATTGCTTATCATGCATATTTAATGCCAGTTTATGAACTGCAGAACAGATATTTTTCACTGCACCCTTTAAGCACACCTGTCACTCCTTTTCTACTGCATGCACCATAAATAAGGGCATCCTCACTCAATCAGGTAAGTATCTGCATTCGTAAACAAGTCCTTTGTCTTACAGTATTTCCACACTGTACAGACATTGCACCTTGCTTGACTTCTTTGATCACATTCTATTTTTCAAGTGCAGAATTATATCCCCTTTTTTAAACGTTCCATGTGGTAAACAGCATGCAGTCTCTTTCCGAGAAAAACAAATGCAATTTGCAACTGAAATAAGCAAAACAAGGAAACAAAAATGCCTGCATGTACTACCCATATCTACTGATCTTCAAGGAGGTCAAATGTGCAGGTATATTGCTTGGGTTCATTCATCTTAGCCAAGTGGCCATAGCACAGATGTCTGCCTTGGGTAATAGCACACACTGGAGGCATAACAAGTATAACTAACATGACTGTCCATATTTCCAAAATAAAGAACATTTTAAGATGGAGCTCTGATATTTTCTGCGCTGAGTTTCTCCATGGAAAACAGAAGATAAATGCGCTAGCAGGAGAGATGCTACCTTCAATGTACTTTAGAACAGTGTCTTTCTTAATGGACTTTTTTTTCAGCCAGGGTGAAAGTACAATTGTATACGAACTTATCATGACAGTAGATGTTTTACTGATCACTGTTGCAGTATTACAATACTTTTAGGTTACTCACCAAGTAATCTGGATGTCCATCCAAGGCACCAAAGCCAAAACCTTCCAGAGAGCCATACGTCCAATGTATGACCTAAGCCCATGGGCATAAGGGTCCATAAGCAGACATACTGGCGTGAGAGCCTCAGACTATCTTCAAGGCTGGGAGACCTGGAGACACCTGAAGAAAAGTAATATAATGGGTAAAAGGTCATCTAAAAGCAGGGATTGTACAGAAAGGCTCTCCCTTGGTCCATAAGAAAATAGCGGACAACATACAGGGTGGGAAGTTATACTGCAACAGTGATCAGCAGAACACCTACTCTTACAGAAAGTTCTTACATAACTTCAGTACAGCCTTCCTTAGATCACTGCTGCAGTATCCCAGTACTGCTGGGTGATTCACAAAGCTTAATATTGTGAAAGGGTGGATGGATTAGGCATAGGCGAGCTGTCAATTAATCCAAGCTCTGGATCTTGAGAAAGCATCTATCTTATAATGTTTAGTGAAAGTATGCAAAGAAGACCAGGTGGTTGCTTCTAGAATAGCTCTGGAATCAACTCCTTTGTAAAGGGCTCCAGAAGAGGCAACTGCTGTAGTGTAGGGGGCTTTAACTGGAGAAGGTAAGAATTTGTCATGGCGGTTGTAAAAAAAAGAAATGGATTTACAAATCTAGTTAGCAATAGTTTGCATAGAGAAAGGATTGCCCAATTTGGCCTCCAACAAGGAAGCAAACAGCTGTTCAGTTTTCTAAAAGTCTTTAGTCTTATCCAAGTAAAATCTGAGCGGTCTGTTCACATCCAGAAAATGAAGGATTAATTCACCCTTGTTCTCAGGGTTAGGGAAGAAGATGAGAAGATTTATGCTCTGGTTGAAGGACAGCTAATTGACAATCCTAGACATAAAGAAGGGATTGGCCCTCAGAGAAACCATGTTCTTATAACAAATAAGAAAGGGAGGGAAGGAGGGACACATATAAGGGCTTGAAGCTCACAATCTCTTCTAGCAGAATTAAGGACCACTAGTAGACTGGTTTTCCTTGTAGAGAATTTCAGAAAAGGGGACATCACTGGTTCAAAAGGTGTCTTAATAAATTTCTCCAGTTCAAAGGTTAGGTCCCAAGAAGATGGAATAGTCTTCCTAGGTGGGTTCAAATGAAGGATACCCTTGAGAAACTGTTGTACCTCAAGCCTAGAAAGCAGTGGTGGGTCCAGAGGAAAAAATGCAGAGATGGCAGATAAATGTACCTTATTAATACAGGCAAAAGCTAGGCCACCAGAATACAGTGAAAACAAGGAATGGTCCCCAAGGAGGCAATTAGCTGAGTAAGCAAAGGCAAGGATGACACCATCAACCACACATGGAACAGAATGACTGATGAGAGACCTGCATTCGGGCTGGAGATGAGATAGTCTGAGTCTCTCACACTCAAACATTTAGTTATATACCCTTAGGTCTACGGTCTTAGGTCATACTTCAGACATATGGCTCTATGGAATGTTTTGGTTTTGGTTCCCCTCCTGGATGTCCAGGTTATTCTGTGAGATAACCTAACAGTATCAGAATACAACAACAGTGATCTAAGGAAGGACATCAATTCATTCTTGTAGACAACTTGAAAACTCACTTTGCTCTGTCTTATCTCAAACAGCTTTTTTGGACTTGTTATAAAGCCCAGCTTTACATAGCTGCTAAGCCAAATCATCACAAGTTTTAAGATATCTACCCTGGTAAGACACAACAATGACAAATACTGTGGCATTGAAAAAGCTAACAGCTACCATCTTCATCAGCCCATAACATACAGCTGCTTACATTTCATTATTTCGAAATTATAACACAGGCAATTTTACAGCCTTTGAGAAATATTTTAAATTTACAGATTGGGACCAAAATAAATATCACACCTCGTAATCATATGGCAGGCAGGTTGTACATCCAACTAATTAGACTTCCAAGCAATGACAAAAAATCTGACTGGTGCCACAATACCCACAAGGCACAATGACATTAGGACCTCATAGAACAAAAAGGGTGAAAAAAAAGTAATATGATAAATTTCTCATACAAGACAAATAAATTTAATACTATCTTCAACAACTTAATGATGGAGATTAAAATATTCAAAAGTGATTATAAGAGCAGGTTAACTATTAGCTAGCACCTGTAAGAAATCTCTGTTGTGTATCTACTTTAAAATGCAGATGATAAATTGTACATGCAATGAAATCTATCACTTAAACATGTTTATGAATATCTTTGCTGATAGATTGAAGACAATCATTCCCGGCATTATAGATATAGATCAGACAGGCTTCATTGTAAATAGAAATACTTTTGATAATATAAGAAGAACTTTAACATTAATAGATTTTGCAAATAGGAAAAAGAAAGATTTAACACTTATTAGTCTTGATATAAGTTCAGCATTTGATTCAATAAGTTGGGACTATCTGTTTACCTTAATGAAGTGCACAAACTTCTCGGATGCATTTGTAAATCTAATTGAACATTTATACAAAGGAACGTTGGCTTATATTAAGGTAGGAACATATGTTTCACAAAAAATACCCATTCTTAAAGGTACAAAACAAGGATGTCCACTTTCTCCACTATTATTCACTTTAGTAATGGAGCCTTGGGCTAATTTGATCAGAAACAGTACTGACATAGAGGGTTTTGAAATAGATGAAAATACAACATCCAAAATTCAACTTTTGCAGATGATGTTCTAATTACATGAGCAGGATCTAATTCTTCTATACAGTCTCTATTTGATAACATGATGAATTTTAAAAGTATTTGTGGTTTAATATTCAATGAAGAAAAACTAAAATACTACCTATATATACACGAAAAAATATTCTCATTAGTGATTTTACTAAATATGTACCCAATTCAGGTCAGATAACTTATTTAGGTATAATACTATCTAAAGATATTAAATCTATTATATATAATAATTATAATACCTGTTTTCTTAATATACAAAATCTTTTAATACCTGGAATAATATGTTTTACTATGGAGGAGAGACTTACAATTATTAAAATGACAATATTCCCCAAGATTTTATACTTAATACAATCAATAATACTTCCACCTACAAAAATAATTATCAAGAAACTGAACACACTAATGTTAAATTTCTTATGGGGACCTAATAGACCTAGGATTGCATTAAAGAAACATACTAATAGCTGGTCTCAAGGGGGTATTTCTTTTCCAGACTTTAATTTATATACTATCTCTTCTATTGTAAAAGTTATTACTTTATTAATAGATCAGTCATATGTCACAAAATGGAAAGATTATTGGGAGATAATTGGTATACACTTCATGAAAATCTCCTTAACACATAAAAATATGATTGTAAATAACTCCATGTTATGGTTACTAAAGGAATTTTGTACTTCACCTATTACACCTAAACATATGGTTTGTTACCCATTAAATATTATTATTAGTTATCGTAACTTTATATTCATGCACCTAATTATAGGAATGGAATTTTATTGTATTTCCTATAATGTATACTCAGGGTATGCTTTTGTCATCTACTTCTGAATGAACTCATTTAGCTATAGATAATGATCTAAAGTACTGGTATCAGTTGATATCTGATAATATAGTTAAAAATCTAGATTTCTTAAAACAAGAATTTGATCTAAGAGAAACTTGCTGGTTAGAGGTTCAGACCTTTAGACAACATCTCATTAATAAAATAGATTTAATGTCTATAACTGTTAAAGAATCTATTCCAACACTGATTGATTACTTGATATTAAATTTACAACATAAAGTTTCTGATAAAGGTAAACTTTCATACATACATAAAGTTATCAGACAAGAAACTTTTTACAGTGTAGATTCATACTGGAATTATTTCACTTCTATTAATGGGGACCCACCAAATCAACAAGATAAACAATATATATTGGAATCTGCTTATAGAACTACGTCTTCCATTGTCTGGAGACTTTATACATGGAAATTTTTACATAGATCTTTTTATACACCTTTGATGATGAATAAAATAAATAATAAAGATAATCTATGTAAGAGATGTAATGTAGAAATTAATGCTGTCTAGGCTCATATGTTTTATGACTGTATAAAATTGAAAGAATACTGGAAGTCAATTAATGAATTTTTGCAGGCTCTTTTACAGATAATTTCATTATTTCTAAATCTCTTATATTATTCAACACACCTGTACCTCAAAGTGTTAAAAGGTTAAGCTTCCCTTGTTATGGTCTATTCTAGCAGTGGCTAGGAAAATAATAACTAGAAATTGGATTTCAGATACACCTCCTTTGTTCAATGAATTTAAAAATTTTATGAATATAGTGTGCCATATGGAAATAAACACAATTAGGACTAGAACAAACAGAAAAACATCTTATTTTATTGTATGGGATAATTTACAAAATTTGTTAAAAAAATTTTAATTTCAATAGCATGGTATTTTAGTTTAATTAATTGATCTGATTGTAGTGGATGTCTTTGTAAATACTTTAGTTGTTTTGTTGAATATTATAATAATACCTATTTTTAATTACTTGTATAAAATTGTTATAATATTTCTCTTATATGTTAAAACAATAAACCTGTTTTGAAAAAAAAAAAATCTATCACTTAAACAACAATTATCTCAAACTCTCTAGAATTTGTTTCCATGATAAATATAACTTCTGAAAGCAATTTTATAGAGCTTCATTCCACAAACTTTCTAACCTGAGATCTAAAACTCCCAGGTATTTTATTAAATCAAATAAAATCTATACTTGTTACAACTAAATAAATCATATCACTGGAGCCAGAAAATATAGCTGGGCGTCTGAATAAAGTGCTCATTTTTTGTTTTTTTTGTTTACGGAGCATTTTTGGTCGGAATTCACAGAACTTACTTTCTGCAGTACACTTCCACAATGGTGGAAAATTACCTGATCTGTTCAACTTCTGAACAGTCTTGCACAGATATGTACTTAGTAAAGCCCCGGAGAGAATAATATTATCAAAACACTTCCAAAGATGATCTTTCAAACTGACAGCTTGTCTAACACTTCCTTAACATTATAAATGACAACCACCTTGGATAAATCATTAACCCTCTTACCCGACCTGTACCCTTGAATTTGTTCTCAGAAATATGGATACTTCTTACACACCTGCATATGTATTATCTTCCCTTCTTAAATCAGATCATAAATTACTGACCTTTTCCTTTAAAACTGATGACACTTACCCTGTGAATAACTCTGTTTACGGACTTCTCCAAAGCAAACCTTCAGTTACTTGTAGAAATAAATTCCACTGTAATTCTCATCTGATGGCTCCCACTACTAAAGCCCTGTCCATGCCTTTAATTTCAAATCCCAGTTAAAAAAGTGATATTGATAAGGCAGTTCCTATCCGCACCAAATATAATGATACATTTAAAAACAAACAACCCCCTGTAGTAGAATACCTGTCCAAATAAATTATATAACAAGAGAAAACAATTATTTAAATCTTATGTGAGGTCCCATTCTATCTTTCTTAACAGCATATTTAAGCAAACTAATAAAGAGCTTAAGGGGACCATTAGGAAGCACAAAGCTGAAAATTAACTTAAAAAAGCACCAAAACCAAAACTAACAACAAATGTTTCTTTATTTATGTCAGGAAGTTAAGAACTAACAGTTTGCAGCTAGTACAAAAATATTGCCCACTCTCACCCAAACAACTAATATCTAAGATGACAAATTAATTGCATATTTTATTCCACTCACAGTGTCACTGTCCCAGCTATGCCCTTTAATTACTATGGAACAACTTCTCTCGGCTCTCTCAAAAGCTAAGAATACCTCATCTGTGAGCCCTAATATGAAACTATGTTGCATGATTATCATTACCAAACAATGTCTAGCTAATCTCCTATTTAACCTCCTTAATCTAAGCTTCAGCACTGGTTACAGCCATTGTAATGCTGCTAAACAAGGGCAGCCCACCCCAGACCCTGGTAAGCATAGAACCATTACTCTCACCAGCCTCACATCTAAAGCTATGGAGTGCATTATCTCAGACCTCATGAATCTAGACACTGACAATCTCTAAAATCTGGACCCTCGTTAATTCAGCTTTGTCAAATGAAGGTCCTGCCTCTTATTAATTTCTTGGAAAATGTCACTGAAACTGTGAATAATGATTGCACAGCACATACAGCACATATGGCCAAAGCCCTGGACACTATTCCCCAAGCAGACATTATTGACAGATTTGTAAATTTGAATATATGTTCTTATCTGCTGTGTGCATAAATAACTGGTTGTCTGGCAGAACAAATATTGTTAGAATCACAGGTGCCACTTTTGAAAGCAAAACATTTGCCAGTGGTGTACTACAGGGCTTAGTGTTGGGTCTTCTCCTACACGTAAAAGACTCAGCACAGCTCCTCATGGTGTCCTGCAGAGTTCTACAAGCAGCAGAGAGTGAAAGAGTGACTTTCCTGGATTTATAAGTATTTTTTCTGGCTTTCGCTTAAATTACTGCATCTCGACTGCATTTCGCTTAAAAAACAGCTCTGCATATTGTTTTTACTGTTCTTGTGTTGAATTTATACTGTTAGCACTTTAAAAAGTTATTTTTGTTAAATTTAATTGTTAGGCTAACACAGTAAAGTGCGCTAGCCGGTTTATAGCATTTGCTGAATGTTACTGTATCTTTTCTCCCTTCTCTGTAAAAAAAAAGAAAAAAAATCCTTGTTTTCCCGCTTTTCTGAACTAGAATAGTCCAGTCTTCAGATTTTGCTGATCTCTGGGCTTTGTCTTAGTTCCTGTGCTATCCATATCCTTATTTGGATAAGAGGAAGCTTCTTTGTTCACCAGTGGGAGTGGGGAGCACTGAGCAACCTATTTGTCCCTAGAGGATTGGTTCCAGCCCAGCAACTTGTAGTTTATTGGCCATTTTGGGTCAATTCCTGGCTCTTTTCAACCCCCTGCTATAAAGCCCGCTTTTTCACACTTTTTCACTTTTAAAAGACTCAGCACAGCTCCTCGTGGTGTCCTGCAGAGTTCTACAAGCAGCAGAGAGTGAAAGAGTGACTTTCCTGGATTTATAAGTATTTTTTCTGGCTTTCGCTTAAATTACTGCGTCTCGACTGCATTTCGCTTAAAAACAGCTCTGCATATAGTTTTTACTGTACTTGTGTTGAATTTATACTGTTAGCACTTTAAAAATGTTATTTTTGTTTAATTTAATTGTTAGGCTAACACAGTCAAGTGCGCTAGCCGTTTTATAGCATTTACTGTTTGTTACTGTATCTTTTTCTCCTTTCTCTGTAAAAAAAAAGAAAAAAACAAAAAAATATCCTTGTTTTCCCGCTTTTCTGAACTAGAATAGTCCAGTCTTCAGATCTTGCTGATCTCTGAGCTTTGTCTTAGTTCCTGTGCTATCCATATCCTTATTTGGATAAGAGGAAGCTTCTTTGTTCACCAGTGGGAGTGGGGAGCACTGAGCAACCTATTTGTCCCTAGAGGATTGGTTCCAGCCCAGCAACTTGTAGTTTATTGGCCATTTTGGGTCAATTCCTGGCTCTTTTCAACCCCCTGCTATAAAGCCCACTTTTGCGCGCTTTTTCACTTGTAAAAGACTCAGCACAGCTCCTCGTGGTGTCCTGCAGAGTTCTACAAGCGGCAGAGAGTGAAAGAGTGAGTTTCCTGGATTTATAAGTACTTTTTCTGGCTTTCGTTTAAAGTACTGCATCTCAACTGCATTTCTCTTAAAAACAGCTCTGCATATTGTTTTACTGTACTTGTGTTGAATTTATACTGTTAGCACTTTAAAAAGTTATTTTTGTTTAATTTAATTGTTAGCCTAACACACTCAAGTGCTAGCCGTTTTATAGCATTTACTGTTTGTTACTGTATCTTTTTCTCCTTTCTCTGTAAAAAGAAAAAAAAAAAAAATAACCTTTTTTTCGGCTTTTCTGAACTAGAATAGTCCAGTCTTCAGATTTTGCTGATCTCTGGGTTTTGTATTAGTTCCTGTGCTATCCATATCCTTATTTGGATGAGAGGAAGCTTCTTTGTTCACCAGTGGGAGTGGGAAGCACTGAGCAACCTATTTTTCCCTAGAGGATTGGTTCCAGCCAAGCAACTTGTAGTTTATTGGCCATTTTGGGTCAATTCCTGGCTCTTTTCCACCCCGTGCTATAAAGCCCATTTTTGCACGCTATTTCACTTGTAAAAGACTCATCACAGCTCCTCGTGGTGTCCTGCAGAGTTCTACCAGCAGCAGAGAGTGAAAGAGTGACTTTCCTGGAGTTATAAGTATTTTTTTCTGGTTTTCGGTTTAATTACTGCTGCTCGACTGCATTCCGCCTAAAAAAACAGCTCTGCATATTGTTTTACTGTACTTGTGTTGATTTTAAACTGTTAGCACTTTAAAAAGTTATTTTTGTTTAATTTAATTGTTAGGCTAACACACTCAAGTGCGCTAGTCGTTTTATTGCCTTTACTGTTTGCTACTGTATCTTTTTCTCCTTTCTCTGTAAAAAAAAAAAAAACAAAAAATATCCTTGTTTTCCCGCTTTTCTGAACTAGAATAGTCCAGTCTTCAGATTTTGCTGATCTCTGGGCTTTGTCTTAGTTCCTGTGCTATCCATATCCTTATTTGGATAAGAGGAAGCTTCTTTGTTCACCAGTGGGAGTGGGGAGCACTGAGCAACCTATTTGTCCCTAGAGGATTGGTTCCAGCCCAGCAACTTGTAGTTTATTGGCCATTTTGGGTCAATTTTTGGCTCTTTTCAACCTCCTGCTATAGAGCCCGCTTTTAGTAGCGTTTCACTTGTAAAAGACTCAGCACAGCTCCTCGTGGTGTCCTGCAGAGTTCTACAAGCAGCAGAGAGTGAAAGAGTGACTTTCCTGGATTTATAAGTATTATTTCTGGCTTTCGCTTAAATTACTGCATCTCAAATGCATTAAAAACAGCTCTGCATATTGTTTTTACTGTTCTTGTGTTGAATTTATACTGTTAGCACTTTAAAAAGTTATTTTTGTTTAATTTAATTGTTAGGCTAACACAGTAAAGTGCTCTAGCCGTTTTATAGCATTTACTGTTTGCTACTGTATCATCTTCTCCCTTCTCTGTGAAAAAAGAAAAAAAAAATCATTGTTTTCCCGCTTTTCTGAACTAGAATAGTCCAGTCTTCAGATTTTGCTGATCTCTGGGCTTTGTCTTAGTTCCTGTGCTATCCATATCCTTATTTGGATAAGAGGAAGCTTCTTTGTTCACCAGTGGGAGTGGGGAGCACTGAGCAACCTATTTGTCCCTAGAGGATTGGTTCCAGCCCAGCAACTTGTAGTTTATTGGCCATTTTGGGTCAATTCCTGGCTCTTTTCAACCCCCTGCTATAAAGCCCGCTTTTGCGCACTTTAGCGCGTTTTAGCGCGAAGTTGCTCATAGAGCAGCATCGGGCAGCGCCGGTTAATCAAGTTTAAACTATTTCTGGCTCCGTAAAGTCTGCTCTTCAATTTTTCCCTTAGAACTGTTCTACTTGCAATCTAAACAGCCTATACTCTATCTGAAAAGCTCAGCACTTGCTCCTAAAGCATTTTTATACAGGTAAAGCACTCTTAAACAAAAGAAAGTACTTCATTCACCTAAATTCCCTTGAGTACCCATTTCCCTATAGGTCCTTTCTGACTCAGTTACACAGCAATCTTTTTCACTATTTCTAGCATGTCGAAGGGTCAGTTGCTGGCGTCCTCTCCTGTTCAGCTGGTGAATCTGGGAATCTTGAGGCAATGTTACAATTGCCTCATGTACACTGACAACCCTCTTTTCCTCCCAACAAATACAAATATATGCGAGAGATGCAACTATATAGCCAAACTGGAGGCTGAGCTCTCTCAATTCAGTACTGGCAAGACCAGTCAGGAGGAGAAGGTAACCACACACACCACAAACCCAGTCTCACATAGAACTATCACAACTGCAAACCAAACACATAAACACACAAAACATACTGAGGCTGATTAAAAATCTACCAAAACAACAGAGGCCTCCAAAGCAGACACCCAAGCAACCGCCACCTCAAGACATAGCACATGCAACATATAGTTCACAAAGTCAGTGTGCTAAACAGTCACAGCCCTTAAGGCCAAACAACATGCCAGACACACTTGTAATAGGTGACTCCATAGTCAGACACACTGACGTCCCGCTCACCAGACTGAACAAGGAAAAGGTCACAGTAGGCTGCCTGTCGGGAGCTAGAATCCGCCACATAACACAATCACTCAGGTCACTCCACAGCAAGTACAAATATGACTCAGTCATTGTACATGCGGTGTGAATGACCTGAGGCGACCTCCTGGACTACATGAAAAGAGACATAGAGGAGCTCTCTGATTATGTAGCCCAGGCCGGTATGACCCTGACCCTGAGCAGCATCTTACCCTCACCAAGAATGATACCACAGTACAAAGACAAAATGATCAGTTTTAACAATTGGCTTAATTACTGGTGTCATTCTAAGGGATCAATGTCTGTCTGCTTGGGATGACATGCTTGACAAGCCACGCTGCTTCACAAGGGATGGCTTGCACCTGTCACCCTGGGCTTCCAGATATTGGCCAAGGCTCTTGCCACCCCATAGTGCCTTTTTAGGCAAGGCTCAAATGACAAACCTACCTCCCTAGAAAACACAAGTGGAAAAAACTAAGGGTAATGCTGCTCAATGCCAGAAGTCTAAACCTCAAGATGCACGCAGAAGCCCTCCTCAGTATGGAGAACACCGATGTCTGTGCAGTGACTGAAACTGGTTCAAGGCTCCTGAGAGCACCCCAGCACTATCAGGTTTTACCTCATATCATGCTTTCCGGCCCCAAAACTTGGACCGAACCACAAAAGGAGGAGTATCCATATTCATCAAAGATACCCACACCTCCAGGTTAGTGGCAACGCACGAAGCATCGGAGACCATCCAGGTGCAACTAACCATAGGCAAAACTGCCTTACAGTTTGTAGCATGCTACAGACCACCCTCTCAAACTCAGGAACCCCACACAGCCTTCCTGAAGACACTGGAGAGTATGAATGTCTCTCCAAACACCATCATTTTTGGAGACTTCAACTATCCAAACATAGACTGGGAACATTACTCAAGCCCCAACACCCTAGCCCAAAGGTTCCTAGAATTCATAAACTCAAATGCAATGGAACAACTAGTCACCATTCCCACAAGAGGAGACAATATACTAGACCTGATCATCACAAACATGGGGACAAAATGCTCCACACGGAAGTATATCCCTCTTTAGTAAGATCAGACCATAAATTAATCTCACTGGAAATCCACATCCCGCCCCACCCCCTGCACAAAACACCACAGTGAAGAACTTCTCAAAAGCCAACTTCACACTTCTTAAGACTGAAGTGGTATCCTTCAAGGCCCCTGGGCCAGTGGAAGCCACAACCCACACTGCTGAATCCTTTGCAAATGCCTTCTACGGGCACCTTCAAGAATGCATGGATCATGCAATCCCAAATAAAACCAAGACCCATTCCCCCAAAGGCAGGCGCCCGGTCTGGTGGACCCCAGCCATAAACAAACTTTACAATAGGAGGAGGAAGCTACTACATGACAGAGCAAAATCCCTAAAAGGGAAGGCATCTCTGATCAGTACTAGCAAAAAACTACGATCACTCATAAAATCATCCAAGGCCAACTTTGAGAAAAAAATCGCAAAAGACACGAAAGACAATCATAAGGCCTTCTTTAGCTATGTTAGAAACCTGGGTGGAAACTCTCAGATATGCTCAGAGTTAGTCCAAAATGACACAAAATACACTGAACCCACTGACATTGCCAACATTCTGGCAGACAGGTTCAGTGCAAATTCCCCCCCCCCCCCAAAACGAGAAATAACTATCCCAGCAGAGTGTAGCCTCCCTATCATCTCAGATGCCCAGGTGAGAGCCGGCCTCTCTAAAGCTAAAACACAGCATCAATGGGACGGACGGTGTCCCGGGCTGTGTGCTACATGAACTCAAAGAGGAACTAAACCCACACATAAGGCTGCTGTTTAATCTTAGCCTTACTACAGGATACATACCCAAAGAGTGGCGTACGGCAACAGTGGTCCCACTTCACAAAGGCGGTGCTTCGGACCCTGAAATTACTGCCCCATAAGCTTGACGAGCCTGGTCTGCAAAGCTATGGAGAGGATCATTATGGAACTCATAAACAAAGACATTGGGGACCTACAGACATTGGATCCTACCCAATTTGGCTTTGTCAAGGGCAGATCCTGCCTTTTGAACTTGGTCGACTTTTTTGAAACAGTCACTAAGGCCATTGATGAGGGTAAGGCAGTTCACACAGCCTACCTTGACCTTGCAAAGCCTTTGACACAATACCCCACTCGGGCATCATAGACAAACTCACCAGCTTAAATGTAAACCCATATGTCACAAGATGGGTTGCAAACTGGCTAAAGGACAGAACCCACAGGGTCAGAGTTGCTGGAGCTATGTCAGACTCTAAGCCAGTCACAAGCAGTGTCCCACAGGGCTCAGTCCTGGGACCCCTCTTGTTCGGCATTTATTTTTCCGAGGTACAGGCAAACATAGGAGGATTGTGGCTGACAAAGTTCGCAGATGACTGCAAACTGGGTGCCATAATTGATACTCCAGCAGACACAAACATCCTTCAGAGAGGCCTCATAGAAACGGATAATTGGTGCCAGAGCCATGGCCTTAAGCTGAACACCAAAAAATGTATAGTCATACCCTTTGGGAAAAACAAGGTGCCCACAAATTACCACATAGGTGGTAATCCATTAAGTACGGAAGAGGTAATCAGGGACCTAGGGACCCAGGTTGACAGTAACCTCTCATTTGACACTCACATTTCCAAAGTGGTTAGGAAGACCTTCTATACTGCCCACCTTATCATGAAGGGTTTCACATCTAGATCAAGAAAGGTCATTGTGCCCCTGTACTCTTCTCTTATCAGGCCAATGATTGAGTACAATGCCCCATTTGGGATGTATCTTACCCGACACCTGCAGCAGTTGGAAAGACCCCAAAAGTTCCTCACCAAGAGGATAAAGGGTCTTAAACATATGTCATATGCTGCCCGACTGATAAAACTCCAGCTCTATTCAGTCGCATACTGCCTACTCAGAGGTGATCTGTGCCTGACGTACAAGGCCATGTCCAATCCGGAATTAATGGACATGCTCCACCTCAGAAAATCCAAATCCATCAGAGCCACGAGAGCAAGAGACTTAAACCTCAACACAGAAATAAATAGGATGTGCTGGAGGGACAGATTCATAACCCAGAAGCTCCCTACACTCTGGAACAAAATCCCAGTCCATGTTAGGCAGAGCCCCTCACTGACTCTATTCAAGAGAAATCTTGACGAGTGGATGGGAGATCGTAGGTTTACCCCGGGGGTCATCTCAGTGTCACTACTAGACAGAGGCACAGTAAACTAAACCCTAAAAGGGCATAGTATTCTCATCCTAAGGGGTGGTGAAAGCCACACACACTCTGGCTAGGCTTATAAATGCCCTAGGGCAGATAGCCTAGTACGAACCTATGAACCTATGAACCTATGATATTTATTTTGCAGACCTTCAGGCCAACACTCTTTACGTATGGTTAACTAAGTTTGCAAATGACTGCAAATTGGGCATTGTTATTTGATCTTGCACTGATTCACAATTATTCCAACACTGCTTACACCATGTTAACAAATGAAGCAAGGACAATGGTCTCAAATTACATATGAATAAATATGGTATTCCTCACTTTGAAAAACAAATTATTTTCCCATATAGGTACATATCCCTCAAATCAGGCATCTCTGTAAGACAGCTAAGCACTTTTATTGATAATTCCATAACTTTTCACCACTGTGTCTCTGTAGTGGTATGAAAATCCTTCTATCTGTCTCATCTAATTTAAAAGGAAATCTCCTCTAGATTCAAAGAAGCCTTAATTCCCCTATACATGTGCCTCTTCAGACTCATTATGAAATGCAGTGCTCTTTTTACCCTATACTTTTCTAAACATATCACCAACTTGTGAGACCTCAGAAATTCCTAACCAAAAATATCAGTGACCTCAAATACCTTAGCTATCAGCACAGATTGGCAGCCCTCTCTCTGTCTCCCTCTCTCTACTCACACAGTCTCTTATGAAGACTTCTCTTTAACCTCCTATTCCTTTGCAGAACAGATAAGCATACATACATACATACTAATATTTCAAGTACAGTCATCACAGCATATTACATTCATTGGTGCAGATTTAAATACAAATGACATGTTGGCAAAGCTACCTCAAGAAAGGATACAGATGCTACGCAGTCAAGTGATTATTTTACTCAACAAGAACAGAGTAGAGGCAAGATTTGTGCTGAAAGTCCTAGGCTCTATGGCAGCGATGATAACACTACTTCCCATGGCACGACTTCACATGAGAATACTGCAGTGGCTGTTCTATGTCCAATGGTCCATGCAGGACTCACCCATGTCTCACGAAATTTTCATAACTCCTTCCTGCAAGAAGGACTTACTGTGGTGGGTTCATTCCACTCAGGTAACAATGAGCAGACCATTTGTACTTCCTTAACCTATCGCTACAGTAACCACAGACATGTCCCAGATAGGGTGGGGGGCATTATCTGGGACAGACGATCCAAGGAGTTTGGAAAGATCACGAGTACCATTTGCATATCAGTGTCCTAGAGATGAGGGCCATGCTTCTGGCATTGCAAGCACTTCAGGACTCTCTTCCCATGGGGACTATTGCAATTCAGACAATATGTCAGTGATTTGGTACATCAAAAAGCAGGGGGGAACCAGATCCTACCCTCTATGTCGAGAGGCCCAGAGATTATGGCAATGGGTGATATTTTCTCAACGCTTTCTGACAGCAATGCATATCCCAGGAAAATCCAACGTTATAGCAGACAGGCTAAGCAGAGTGATTCTCATGCCTCACGAGCGGTCACTCAATCAGGAAGTTGCGAATCAAATTTTTCGCAAATGGGGCCAGCCTTGCTGTGATCTTTTTGCCACTCTCTTCAATTCTAAATGCAGCAACTACTTTGCCCTAATTTCCCCTCTGGAAGAGTCACCGATAGATGCACTGATTCACGATTGGTCCCAGGGTCTTCTTTATGCCTTTCCCCCATTTCCCTTGATTCCAAAGGTCATACAGAAAGCAAAGTTGTTGAGTCGCAGGTTAATTCTCATTGCGCCATACTGGCCTCGTCAGATGTGGTTCCCCTTCCTTTGGCCCTACCTTCAGGAGGACCCATGGATCCTGGACCCAGTGCCTGATCTTCTGATGCATCAGTTAAGAACGCTCCATCCTGTACTCCACACCCTTAAACTGACAACTTGACTGCTACACTTCCGCTCTTAGCCAGGCTTCTGGTATTGTCCCCTGCAGTTTGTCACATTCTAGTCTCTTCGCACAAGCAGATGACTACAAATCTCTGTGTGAGCAAATGGAACTTTTGTTGGGCTGACAAAATACATATAGATCCTTTTACAGCATCTATACCTCTAATCCTGGAATTTCTAACAGAAACCTTTAATCAAGGGGCAGTGGTCGCCACTATCCGAGTTCAATTAGCTGCTATTTCTAATTATCATGTGGGAGAATCAGGATCTAGTCTAATGTCTCACAGACTATGCAAAGTCTTCCTAAAAGTTATTTTCTGTTAAGACCTTCCGTCAGAGAACCTCCTCCTCCTTGGGAACCTCAATCTAGTATTGTCATCTTTGATTCTTCCCTCTTTCGAACCAGCATAATCTTGTTCATTAAAATTTTTATCTTGGAAAACACTCTTCCTGACAGCAATTACTTCAGCCAGGAGAGTGTCAAAGTTACATCCGTCCACATTATTTGATCTTCCATAAAGATAGAGTTTCCCCCAGAACAAATCCTTCCTTTTTAACGAAAGTTTGTTCTCAAGCCAGTTTAAACCAGAGTATAGAATTACCAGTGTTTTTTCCAAACTTTGGCAACAAGGCAGAGTTTAATCTCCATCAACTGGATGTGCACAGACAGTAACATTTTTACTTGCACAGGACCAAAGAATTTAGAAAGTCAGACCAATTGTTTGTTTCCTATTCAGAAAATAAAAAAGGTTTGGCAGTCTCAAAAGTTACTTTGTCCAAATGGCTTACTGAAACCATCACATATGTCTACAATTCCCACAATAAGGAACCGCCAGGGAAAATCAAAGGGCATTCAACTAGAGTGGTATCTACCTTCATTGCCTTTCAATCCAGACTTCCACTGGATTCAATTTGTGCTGCTGCTACATGGGTTAACCCTCATACTTTTATTACTCATTACAAAGTAGATGTGGCCTCCTGGAACAGGGCATCCTTTGGTTCCACTGCCCTGAGGAGTTTATTCCCTTGAGCCACCCAAGAAAAAGGTGCTGAGGACTCTGTCCCAAAGTAGCAAGACTGAAGGTGAGATGGGACAGCATAACATAAAGAAGTTATGTACTCACCATAATGTTCCATGTTTGTTGTCCAGTATCTCGCCTTCAGTCTTGCGTCCCTCCCAGCCATCCCCCTCCTGGAGTATCTACAGGAATTTTTTTCTCAGAAATTGGCAGACAAGGTCTGATTCCCTCCTTATCATTTCTTGTTAATTTTTTGACATTATGTTTTTTTCAGATATTATCCTCTTGGATATTGTACATATCATGGGACCCTTCCTTCTCAAACGAGATCTGGGGAATAGCCGCTAAGCACTGTGGGATAGGTATTCAGCCTTGAGCCAGTAGAAGCTCTTGAGCTTTAGTATAGGCCGAGTCAGAGACGAGGTTTTGGCTCCGAACCCAAAGTAGCAAGCCTGAAGGCGAGATACTGGACAACAAACATGGAACGTTATGGTGAGTACATAACTTCTTTTTTTCTTTAATGGAATTTAGTAATCTATTCCATGTGTCAGCTGCTCCCTCAGAGAACCAATTAGTACACTTTTCATTCCTATAGAATCTTCTGCATAGGTTGTCTGATGATTCTCTAGTACTTTTTCATAACCCCAAACATTCCCAGAGGTAGTTGTCTCTAAATGCCATATATACCTGAATAAGTTCTCCTCTTAAATATTTATATGAGACACTTTACAAGTTTGGATATTTTAGTGTTTCCTAATAACTTAAATTTCCAAATCCATGGTTGCCCTTGATATATTTCCACTGTATCCTTTCCAGTTTACTCACTTTTTTTCTTATATGGTTTCCATATTGTTATTCTGTACTCAAGCTTGGGTCTAACGTAAGCAACAAACAATGACTTCATCATTTCTGATTTACTAGACTTTATAAATCTGTTTATACAACCTATAGTTTTATAACTATCATTACTTGGTGGATGTGATTACAAAAAACATAAAGCTGGATCTACCCATATACCCAGGTGCTGAAATGAATCTACAGTTTCAATTACTGTGTGCTGTATTAAATATTCACCTTTCAGTTTACATCTCCCAAATCTCATATGCTTAGTTTTGATACGTTTTCAGCATTTTATTCTCCTGTGCCCAAATGGTCAATTTAGTCAGGTTTTATTGCAGACATACCCTATCTGTAACACATGTAATCCACTTACCCAATTTACCCAATTTCAATTCATTTGCATACAGACTACAGAACACCTTGGATGAAAAAGATAGATCTGAAAGATCCAATAACAAAAGGCACAGCATGACCATCCATATAAAACAGGGCTTATTACATCAAGCTTTCGAGCTGAAGTTTCAACTCGAAAGCTTGATGTAATAAACCCTGTTTTATATGGATGGTCGTGCTTTGCCTTTTGTTACTGGATTTAATTTTGTGTTTGTTCATCAGTACGTCTAGCTGTTCTACACCTGTTTCTTGGACTTTATAGATCTGAAAGATCCAATCTGAGCACGTAAGGGCCAAAGACAGAGCCATGTGGGACACCATGACTGTAACCAAGAATTTCATCTGTCCAGTTGTTGTATGATACTTGCCATGTCATATTTCTAAGCCATGCAGCTATCCATCTTTTCAAGAGTACATCAATATCTAGTTGTTCTAATTTATTGTTCAGTGTTTTGTGTATGACCCTATCAAATGTTGAAGTTAAATCTGAACAAATTACATCACAGCACAATTTTTCATTCTTGGCTGTTATTATGTTGTTACAGAACATCATGTTACAGGTGGTAAAAGATCTATTTTCAAATTATGCAAGGTGATACAAGTCCCAACCCTGACAATAAATTTTCCAATATTACCTTCTTTATTTATTTTTCCACAACACAGTAGTAGACTTAAGGGTATATATGACTCTGAATTTGTCCTACTCCCCTTTCCCTTAAAAACAGGTTTAATAAGTGCATGTCTCTAATCTTGAGGAATCTCTCCATATTTATGCAACCTAGTAAATAATACATGTAACGGTACTGTAAGTTCTTGCTGGTGTTCTCAGCACATATGTCAGGCAGAGTAATACACTTGTCCCCCCTTCAAGCTAAGCCCAGACATATGGGCAAGCAGCCGCAAATTCTCTCCCAGTCTATCCTGTCTTGCACTCCTTGAGACAGCAAGGAGCTTTTGAATATGAGTTGTTGACTAGGCTTGTAAAGGTCTGCAGACTGACTGTCTAGTACTTACTGAAGAACTAAGACACCTATAAACAATGTCACTGCCTTAAACCTTTTAAAAGCAGGGAGTGCAATAACCTTAATCGCAATACATAAATCTACTATTAGAGAAACTACTGAATATGCTGGTCTCTACCTTTACTTGTTTTCTGACCTCACTGGACTAGAACAAATAAACAAGCACTTTAACAGAGTTTAAGGACCGGCAGCAGCATCTATATTCTGCACATCTTATTTTATTTGAATAGTATTATATATGCAATATAGGGTTAGCTTTGCCACATACACAAATATTGATCTGTCCTCATTAGCCCAACACAATAAAACCTGAATGTGTCTAAAATCTCACATGGTGAACATGCTTTGTTGTTCATAGGTTCATAGGTTGATACTAGGCTATATGCCCTAGGGCATTTATAAGCCTAGCTAGCGTGTGTTTGGCTTTCGCCACCCTTTTAGATTAGTTGACTGTGCCTCTGTATAGTAGGTCACAGAAGATAGCCCTTTTAAGGTTAGTTTACTGTGCCTCTGTCTAGTAGGGACACAGAAGAGATCCCAGGAGTAAACCTGCAATCTCCCATCCACTCGTCAAGATTTCTCTTGAAGAGGTTCATTGAGGGGCTCTGCCTAACATGGATTGGGATTTTGTTCCAGAGTGAGGGGAGCCTCTGGGATATGAATCTGTCCCTCCAGCATGTCCTATTTATTTCTGTGCTGAGGTTTATGTCCCTGGAGCATGTAGCTCTAAGGGATTTGAATTTCCTAAGGTGGAGCATGTCCATTAATTCTGGGTTGGGCATGGCTTTATACGTCAGGCACAGATCGCCTCTGAGTAGGCGGTAAGCAACAGATTAGAGCTGGAGTTTCTTTAGCCTAACTGCGTAGGGCATCTGTTTGAGTCCCTTGATCCTCTTGGTGAGGTACTTTTGGGGTCTTTCCAGTTGCTGCAGGTGTCAGGTAAGGTACATCCCAAATGGGGCATTGTATTCAATTATGGGCCTGATGAGTGATGAGTAGAGGGGCACAATGACCTCTCTTGATCTAGATGTGAACCCTTTTGCGATAAGGTGGGCTATATAGAAGGTCTTTCTAACCACTTTGGCAACGTGATTGTCAAAGGAGAGATTGCTATGTACTTGGGTCCCCAAATCCCTAATTACTTCTTCCGTACTTAATGGATTACCACCTATGTGGTAATTTGTGGGCACTTTGATTTTCCCACAGAGGATGACTATGCACTTTTTGGCATTTAGCTTTAGGCCATGGCTCTGGCACCAGTTATTATTCAAACATAAAGACAATCATACATGAAAGAAGGATAATTATCTCATTAACATGTTTTCAGTTAAGGAACAATTCAGTCTTTACACTATCACTACCCTTCAACGTACAAGAGTATCATGATGTCCCATCATTTATGCAGTACGAGCTCTGTGAAGTTTCCCATGCAGAGTTGCCCATCTAAAAATAATATGTACATTCTTCAGAACTCCTAAACTATATTCTTTGAAAACAATTGTTTAGCAAATTATTGCTATAAACTTTACGCAGTTTCCATATTCTGCACAGCAACTTTAGTTTTCCCTTATGTCTTTGTTATTCTTGTTCATACATTATTCCTTTTCACTGCAGTGCTTTTTGAAACACTGCCAAATCATTAACTACAGTCATCAAAGAATTTCAAATACATGCAAATGTTATTTGCATTCAGCAATAACTGTGACAAATGTTCTTGCAAAGCATAGGTTTAGTTTAAAAAGCACCACCATTAAACTTGAATATGATTCTGCATGTAAAACTGCTGAGTCAGGAATATATTAGACAAGCAATTTAGATAAGCTTATAAATCTTATAGTTGGCACCTGTGCTATAGTACATGCTAGACAGCTACTGACTCTAGCACATGGTTTATTTTATTTTTTGTGTGATTTTATTAAATGGATAAGACCCAGTGTCAAGGAATGGGACTGACGCACAACCGTAAAATACAGTTTTCATACAAGAAATATGAAATGTACAAAGGAAAACGACATAAATGTTAGAATACAAAACATCTGACATGAAATAAGTTTGCCAGTACTTTTCAGATGAAAACCACTGCTGAAAATGAAGTTACAAACTCAGACAAGGAGCAGCACAAGAGAACTGGAAATTGTTTTTACATGCAGAAAGCTGGTACTGCTTCTCAGAAAGGGGTGGTGAATCAAAACATCAGGTTTTAAATAAAGCCTTAAGGGCAAAGGGGACTGAATAATGATGCGTTTGATGTATCAGCTTGGCAGTAGATCTAGCCTAGTGTGTAACCAGCAGGGGCCAAGTTATCTGAGAATGCAGCTTAGAATCGAATACAAATTTAGTCTGCTCTGACAGAAATGTGACAAATAGTTACTGACTAAAGCTGAAAAGAAAGCTTCATTTTCCAGACACAAATGGAAATAAAATATTAACATAATCCAAACTTTGCTAAAGGTTCGATGAACAACATTATCTTCTTAATTAATCTTGTATCTCTTCTACTTCTATAAGACCCCAAATGACAAAAAATAATGACTTGAACCAAGTTTGTATGTTTATGAAATTTTAATACGTTACAAAACAAAGCTTTATCATACTCCTTTGGAATGAACACATATGTGGGCATGATACACACACACACACACACACACACACACACACACACACGCACGCACACACTGCAATTTGTCACCAGCACTAAAATCAAGTGGCATTTTACTGATCCAAACTATACGACAACTGCATCACTTAAGTGCAAAACTATCCAACCAATGTTGTTTTCAGGGGAGCAAGCTGCTTGGACCTCCAAACCTCACAACTTTGTAGGTATATACACATATACCCTAAATCCAAGCCTGCACAACAGTAAATAAAGATGAAAGAAAACTTCCTTACCCTAATGCTCAGCACTGTCACCATTTCTAAAGTGGTCTGGTTGAGTAACTTGACATAAATATGTACATAGTTTTACAGATACTGACATCTTGTCTATGGAAAATATGGAGTTACTGCACAGTAACTTACTATCAATGGCAAATGTAGAATATGTATTTAAATGTGTATAAAGTGCCTGCAACTTCACACAATAGTAAGTGAAGTAACTGATCATAATAGATGGAGTAAAGGCAAACTATTGGTGCTGTATAAAAGACTGTAGCAGGAAGAAGGAAATAAGTAATTTCTCAGCTGGGAAAATCAAAATGGGTTATAATGAGGTTCTCTCTGATGACCTGTGACTCATGGAGTAAAATGTTCCATTGGGGCCTATGTTGGCTGTGGCCTAAAGGAGGGTCTGATAAAGAGTTTGTGTTCAGCTGGAGTGAAGGCCTAGCTGAGGTTTGCAGCTGTGAATTGTAAGAACAGAAGAATGGACTAAAGATGGTGGCGTTATCTTCAAATACCTGTAACATTAACTGTGCAAAACCAAGGAGGGTTGTTTTCGTTTCATCTTTACAAGTAAACCCATGTGTTTTACATATCTCTGTCTCCAGTGAGTTTAAAGAGTTGAAATATATGTTTACGCACACGTGTGTATGTATGTATGTATGTATGTATGTGTGTGTGTGTGTGTGTGTGTGTGTGTGTGTGTGTGTGTGTATATATATATATATATATATATATGTGTGTGTGTGTGTGTGTGTGTGTGTGTGTGTGTGTGTGTATGTATATATATATATATATATATATATATATATATATATGTGTGTGTGTGTGTATATGTATATATATATATATATATATATATATATATATATATATATATATGTGTGTGTGTGTGTGTGTGTATATATATATATATATATATATATATATATATATATATATATATGTGTGTGTGTGTGTGTATATATATATATATATATATATATATATATATATATATATATATGTGTGTGCTGCCTTCTTCCATTGTGGGGTTTATTCTACATACTTGGTTGGACTGTTTGTTTGCTGCTTTATACATATCTATTGGGCTTGATGGAAGGAGCTGAAACCAGGGACTTAACTGAAGATATGCATGTCGCTGAACCAGCATTTTCGAATAGAAGATTATTCAATGCTTTAAATGATGCTGTTAATCCATTGCTACAAGAAGGTAATAACATATTGAGAGATGCTGCCGATGATTGTTTTACAAATATACAAGAAATACGTTCGTTACAGAAAAACGTTGAGAATAACTTGTACAAATTCAAAAGGCTACAAGCTCAACGCTTCCATATGGAAGCTTCATTAGCCTGCAATGTAATACCGCGTGGGTTAAGAGTTTTAAATATGCCCACCTACGGCAACACATATCCACTTCTTCTTACCCAGTGGCAACAAATAAATTTGAACACTAGTAAAGCTTATATCAATTTACTTATAGAATTTTTCAAGCCTATGGAGGATGACTTGAAAACTGAAATTGTCAACTTACAAGAGAAACTGACTGAACTAAATGGTGAAGCAAGAACTGAACTTTTTATGCATGATCTGATAGATAAAGTCACAAGATATGAGACAAATCTATTAGATTCTAAAAAGAAAAAACTTAATCGAGACTTGGAAGATTTTCGTAAAAATAACGTATTTGTATGGCCAAGGCATATTAATAATGAACCCAGTGTGCTTCAGGGTTCTAATAGCAATGGCAGAGACAAGCCGGTCCCCCATGCTAATGTTGCTTCGTCGGTCGCATTATCGAGAGACACTCAGAGGAACAGGAAACCGGATGATGAAACCAGGTCTGAACAGGCGGGTGCATCAGGAACTAATGGTACGACAAACTCGGTCGTTTCACATGAATCAGCTTGTGCCAGCGTCACCTCACCAGATGGAACTAATTCCGTCTACACTACACCAGCGGAGAATATACTAGCCAAACAACAGGATACTTCGCATGCTGATAATTCTAATACTAATCAGTCTACAATTGCGAGTGCAGTCAGACGCAAAATTAACTTGGAGAAGAATGAAAGCCGACATTTTTTACAAACTCCTCTACAGGTCCCTCTACCCATAAGAACTGGCAGAAAGAGGTCGATGGACCTAGATACCACCAGAGGGGCGAAAAGGAAAGAAATGCCACATTCACAACGGATTCTAACAAACTTTTGGAATCAAACGAACTAGTGGTGAACTTGTCCAAGCATCGTTTAACATCAATTGAACAGTCAGTTCTCAATAAGGGATTAAGCTTTATTCCCACTGCCAACATGGATATTACTCAAGCCATCTTAGCAGTCAGGACATTTTTACGTAAGGTATCTCTACAACTTTGTCATGATAATATGCAAATGATTGATAAGAATGTTTTTAAAAATAGGAGCCTTTATATACCACCGCTCCCTTACAATTTTCAAGTTTTTTTAGAAGCAGTTGAAAAGTCATTTTATGAGCAGAATTGTTTTTCTACACCTATTATGAATGATAACCTAACAAAATTAGAACGAGAAGCTCTTTCAAATTTAGCTAAGAATTCTAATATTATTATACGCCCTGCTGATAAGGGAGGGCCCATTACAGTTTTAGATGCATCTTATTATAATAATAAAATGTCTGCCATGTTAAATGATGAAGCATATGAGATAGTTGACAGGGACATTTTCTTGGAGTTGCAGAATAGTATGTTTAATACCTTAACTGAATGTAAATGTATGAATATACTTACTAAAGAATTGTATGAGTATTTTATAGTTCCTAATCCAAAAATACCAGCCATTCATGGATTGCCTAAACTACACAAAAATTTTATAGAACCTGAAATGCGACCAATTGTATCAGGATCTGGATGGCTCACTGAGCCTCTTTCTTTATATTTAGAAAGTGAACTTAAAACTGTTATTGGTCAATACAAACATATTCTTAAAGACACTGAGCAATTTTTAACCCAACTATATGAATGCGTTACACATATGGATAACCTAGAAAATATTATTATGGTTACAATGGATGTTAAATCTTTATTTACCTGCATTCCTAACTTACAGGGCATTAATTTGGTTAAGGATTTATTAGTTGAAAACAAAACATTTGATATAGTGCATATTGAATTTTTATGTTTGTTATTAGAGATGGTCCTTGACAATAATATATTTATGTTTGAATCCACATGCTACAGACAAAAAAAGGGGGTAGCCATGGGCACAAGTTGTGCAAATAGTTATGCCAACTTGGTTATGCTATCATGGGAACTACAACATATCATAGGACATTCTAATATTGCATTTTATTCAAGATTTGTGGATGATCTCTTTTTTCTTTGGAATGACACACCAGAAGCTCTTAATGCTTTTTTCAATGAGTTGAACCATACTAGCAACTTTTTAAGGTTTACCATTGAATATTCCAAGTTTAACATTAATTATTTAGATGTTACTGTCTTCATTAAAGACAACCTATGTTTGACTAAGTTATATCGGAAACCATGTTATCGACCCTCCTTCTTATTTAGAACTAGCATGCATAATTCTACAGTGTTTCACAATATTGTTAAAGGTCAAGCCATGAGATTATCCAGGCTCTCATGTGAGGAAGAGCAATATTTTTTAGAGTTAAGGGAATTTAGAGCAGCCTTGATCAATAGAGGTTACAAACAACAGGAAATAGATAGCATCTATTCTGATGTCAATAAATTAAGAACTACTAGGGCATTACCATATTTTTCCAATAGGAATGTGCAAACAGAAGTAAAACATACCTCTGTGAATTCATACAATAATAGTACATTTATCATCCCTTATTCCAATAATTTTGAAATGGTTAAAGATGTTATTGAATATAACTGGAATATTTTATTAGTGGATGACAACACTAAGAAATTAGTAGGCCTTCATCCTAAATTTGTTTTTACTAACATGCCTAATTTTAAACGAATACTGTGCAATCAAAATAGATCTCGAACAGCCCTAGTCCCTGTTATTCCAGGGACACAATTGTTCTTTTTGGGAACAAGGAAATGTGGACATTGTTTACAATGTCAATTCATAGATGAATCTAGATTTTTTAGACATCCTGTGACTGGCAAATTATGGGAGATTCGTAATAACAGTGATTGCCAGTCCAGAAATGTAGTCTATATTGCACATTGTGTCACCTGCTTTGAATTTTATGTAGGAAAGACAAATAGGTCCCTACGTGAAAGAATTAGGGACCATCAATATTGTTATAACAAAGGACACATTTATAGTGCAATAGCTAAACACACTTTAAATAATGGCAGTTCACATACTTTTTTATATCAGGTACTACATTTACAAGTCATAGACCCACGTTATGGGGACTTAGTCAATAGGACTGAACAAGCAGAGTTGTCATGGATTTTGAGACTAGGGGCCCATAGATCTATGGGACTTAATGATACAGTGTCCATCAAACCACATTTAAAGGGCAGGAAATTGCATTGAATATATATGTTTTTATATTTATATTTATCACTCTATATTGTTATTTATTTATTACATATATACTATTTTTACAACTTTATTGTATGCATTATATATATTTTTAGACTATATTTTTAGACTGTTTTAAATGATTGAGTAAGTATTTTAAACAATAAGAGAGCAATTATCCTCATCAATTATCTAATTAATCACATGACTTCCTTTTTTGTATTTAAATCAACTGCTCACATTGTATTTTCTATCTGATGAAGCGGATGGGAGTCCGCGAAAGCGCTCATCTTTTATTATTTTTTGCATTAATAAAGTCATTGTTCGTTACTTGACGTTCTCAGAGGATTATTTAGTGAAGATACCTGTTCATTTTTGGATTCGATATTTTTATTGCTGCCTTCTTCCATTGTGGGGTTTATTCTATATACTTGGTTGGACTGTTTGTTTGCTGCTTAATATATATATATATATATATATATATATATATATATATATATATATATAAATGTGAAAACCAAAATCAGTGCTGTTACAACAAGGCAGTCTACAAAACACTGCTTTAACTCAAATAAAAACTTTAAGAAAATAGTAAGATTTAAAAAACTTCCAAGAAACTTATAAAACCGACAGACAAGCACTTTCAGGTACAAGATTACCCTTCATCAGATCTGTTAAACTAATCAGTGATGTCAAAATTTAAAAAACATTCAGCCAATCAACATTAATGCTTCAGCTTCCGCCCCCTAAGGGCGGGTTTCAGTGGAGAGTATGAGTTTAAACCAGGATATATATGTGCTTGGAACCTTCCCATCCATTTCATTTCTGCAAGTTCTAAGTAATTATTATGATCACCAGGTCTCTGTCGTTCAGATACTACTTGTAATACTCTAAAAAGAACTTGTGTCCATTTGAGTCATGTACATGTTTCGCCAGGGCATTTTTAAGATCTTTCAGATGGATATCACTGATATGCTTAGATATCCTTTCTTTAAACTGTTTCACAGTCTTGCCTACATAGAAACATGTACAGCTGTTGCATGTAGCCAAGTAGACCAAGCTGTAAAGTCCCCGGTTAAGTGTAATTCAATGTGCAGTGAGAGTAATGAATCTTCTTCACTGCATTTAGTATCTTTCCATACAGAAGTTAAAAATAATGGAAGATGTACTGTCTAAGTCACCACAACAGGCAACATTATCTGCACATGTAAATGCTCAAACGGAAGACCTGAATGTCTCGCTATGTGCTAGACCTAAAAGCACTTCTGTACAGATGCTACTCTTCAGATGAGAGTACAAGAACAAACTTGGCCGTCGCTCTCAGAGCAAAGGGAGAAAAGGAGAAAATTGTCCGTAGACCATCAAGGGAAGAATTCTTCCTATGAGATGCTAGACAACATGAACACCTTAGTTGTGAATTTATCTGATTTTAGGCTGACAGATGCCCACTTGTCTCTGTTAAATTAAGGCTTAACTTATGTTCCAGCAAATTGTTTGAATTTATATGGTGTTATTTTACAGCAGAAGATGTTTGGAAGAGACATTATGCTAAAGAGTATTTTTGGTAACGTTTTGCAATATTGTGATAATATATTCAAAAAGCCTACTGATTTTGTTCCACAGAATAGTTCTGTAGTAGATACCTTTCTAAAAGCAAGTGAACAAGATATTGTGCAATGTTTATTAAGGCCAAAGCACCAATTTCATAACATAACATGTCTTGAAATATCTGATGATGAATGATGATTTAATTATAAGACCTGCAAGTAAAGGTGGAGCCATTGTTCTGATGAACAGTGCATTTTATGTGACGAAATGAGAGAGTTACTGAGTGATGATAACACTTATAAGCTCAGTGCAAGTATAAAGCTGGTACAACTAAAGAAATCAGTGAATGATACTCTGCATGAGCTGCTCATGCATAGATCAGTTATGAAATACCTTTTTGACTATGTAGTAGTATAGCATCCGAACATCCCGATACTTAATGGCCTGCCTAAGCTGCATAAAAATGAGCATAATCCACCTATGCATCCTATTGTGGCAGGAACAGATGGATTACAGAGCCAGCTTCTATTTATATTAAGCACCAGTTGAAAGGTTTTCTGGTTAAAGCACTACGGATTATCAAAGATACTAGACATTTTCTGTCATCTCTTAATGCCTTTATTAATCAACAACAAAATATGAATAGGCTTCTGTTAGCGACTATGGATGTCGTTAGCCTTTTCACGGCTATCCCAAATGACTTTGGGTTAAATGCTGTTAGAGAATTCTTACACAGAGAAGCTGACATTAGTGTCAATCAAATCAATGTAATATGTGCTTTGTTAAGTCTAGTGCTTGAACACAGTGTGGCACATCTCATTACAAAAGGTTTCTCATCTAGGAAGAAAGAGGACATAATCCCTCTCTACTCGTCCCTCATTAGGCCTATTATGGAATACAATGCCTCATTTGGTATGTACCTCACTAGACACCTACAACAACTGGAAAGGCCACAAAAATACCTCACAAAGAGGATCTTAGGCCTTAGATACATGCCCTATATGGACAGACTCAAAAAACCCCAGCTATACTCTGTCTCTTATCGCCTACTTAGAGGCGATCTTTGCTTGACCTACAAAGCCATGTCTGACCCAGAGCTGCTAGATATACTACACCTAAAGAAATCCAAATCCCTCTGTGCTACACGCTCCGGGGACCTAAACCTCATTATCACCATAAACAGAACATGCTGGAGGGACAGGTTCCTAACCCAGAGACTTCCCATACTCTGGAACAAACTTCCCATTCACATCAAGCAGAGCACTTCACTGGCTCTCTTTAAGAGAAATCTTGACGAGTGGATGGGCAATAGGAAATTCATCCCGGGGATCACTTCAGTGGCCTTGCTTGACAGGGGCACTGGGAACTAACTTTGGGTGACATGATGCCAGGGAATCTTCTTGGGATAGGCTTATATAGGCACCAGGGCCATTAGCCTAGTACACACCTATGAACCTATGATGATCTTTGAAGGCAATTTGCTTTGGCAGCAATGGGGTGTAGCTATGGGCACCCCATGCGCCAACAGTTATACTAATCTTGTAATGGCGAATTGGGAACACGATTTTGTGTATAATAACAATCCATACTCACAGCATGTGAAGTTTAATCAGCATTTTGCTGATGATATACATATGATATGGGAAGAAAATGAAGAAGTACCTGCCAGCTTTCATCGATTCTTAGAAGGGACTACTGAGTTTTAAGATTTAGCATGCATTCTTCCTATGAGATGCTACTTTCTTGGACGTGATGACCATTCAGAATAACTGTGGTAAGACTGATACACAATTGTGTCGTAACGAATCTTGGAAGAATAATTATTTGGCAAGGTCAAGGATGTATCCCCAGCATATTTCTTCTTGTATACTTGAAGCACAGCTGCTCAGAGTTTCCAGATTACGTACTAGCATAGATGATTTTCGTGAAGAAGTATTAAGAATGGGGACATTTTTTAAACATAGAGGCTATAATAAGAAACAGATTGTTAAGGCACAACAGAAAGTTAGGGCCGTACGTAGGCAAAAAGGGATACCTTACTTGTATCGGAATGACACCCACAACCAACAGAGTTCTGAACAGCTGAAAAAGAGGCTGCGGATGGAGCAAGTCAGTCGTGTTGTCCTCACGTATACAAGTGATATTAAGTATATATGTGACATCACTGAAGCTAACTGGAAGATCCTTACATTGGATGAGACAAAGAGATTGTTGGAAACAGACCACATTTTGCCTTTAAGAACAGTTTCAATCTTAAGCAAATGCTATATTTTAAACATAAAGCACCTCTAAAAATACAGTCTAGCAGGAACGGAACCTATCCATGTCATTGCTGCTCTAATTGGAAATATATATTTAAAGAACAAGATTTCAAACACCCATTTATTAATTTTATGTTTATAGCGAAGCTGTATGCTGACTGTACTACTAAAAGTTTGGTGTACTTGGCTATGTGCGACAGCTGTACATGTTTCTATGTAGGCAAGACTGTGAAACAGTTTAAAGAAAGGATATCTAAGCATATCAGTGATATCCATCTGAAAGATCTTGAATGTTTTTTAAATTTTCACATCACTGATTAGTTTAACAGATCTGATGAAAGGTAATCTTGTACTTGAAAGTGCTTATCTGCCAGTTTTATAAGTTTCTTGGAAGTTTTTTAAGTTTTACTATTTTATTAAAGCTTTTATTCGAGTTAAAGCAGTGTTTTATGGACTGCCTTGTTGCAACAGCACTGATTTTGTTTTTTTCATATTACTTTGTGGTGCAGTGCTGTTCTTTGGTGGCTGTTCCTGTTTGTTTGTTTACACACACAAACACACACACACACACATACACACACACACATATATACACACCTTTCTAAGATGCAAGTAGTGAATAATTATGGAATTCCACTTACATGTACTAGGCAAAAGGCTATTAATAGCAGCTCATGGAATAAACCACTTATACTGTACAGACAGACAAATAATTTGGTGTTACTAATGTGTTATTTATTATTTAATTAATTCATTCCTTCTGTTTTTTCCTTTTTGGGGAACTCCTTCACTAAACCAATCCCTCTTCATTCTTTTCTGGGACATGGTTCATTTACCTATCCCCTAAGGATGTAAAAGGTTATTACATAAGGGGTATGTATCTTTAAATACTAATGTCTTAGCTATAAGATCCAACATCTCATATGACCTGCATTATTTCTAGGCAGTTAACTTTGATAAAAGACCTTATGAATGTAAGACCAGATCCTTACTGCCTCTCTGTTACTTAACAAACACACAAATATCACATAATGTCAAAGTGAACTAATATATTCACTTTCAAGACAAAGTGCACTGATAAATATAAACATATAATTCATGTTTAGAAAAATATTTCAGCTGTAACCAATTGTAATACTCTCATTTCAAGGAAATTTAGCAGAAAAGTATATGTCTGGATCCAGAAATCCAGTTTATTCCTTGTGGAGATACGGTTAACTGAGAAGCCTGAAAGGTACAGTGAGCAACAATCCTGTGTGTTATTTGGGGAAGCAGCCTTAATAGTATTTAATTCTTTTAATTTTCTTTAAGAGTAGAAAGACAAAATAACAATAAGAGATAATATATATTCTTTTGCAAACACTGACAAAATCTGTGATTACTTTACCACTTTGCAACCTACAGCGACAACAGATGCTTATGTTACTGATTTGGAGTTGACTTTAGACATCTGAATTTGGTGAGCTGCCTGACTCATAAATATTGTAAGGAACAGCTTGTGGTATGAGAAGTGATGACACAAGGGGCAGCCTTTTAAGAGAAACAGACCTGACCTTATCAATAAAGTAAGAAATGGTCATCTGGATGATAAAATGTTTACAGGAGAAACAAAGTGAGGGTTTGTTGCAGCAGTAATGTATGTGAAAAAGAGAGCCACGTGACAATGAATTGTAGCCATAAGGGAGAGCGGAGAAAACATTAAGCAACTTACCTCTGGGAAGCAAGGCAAGGCTTAAAGGGCCCACTGGGGTCAACAGCCTAGGAATTACCTATGTAAAGCAATGAGAAGGTCTGTCCTACTTTTAATATTTTTTTTGTTTAAAAAAGAAACATCTTTATTAAATTATCATGCAAGACACAGGCAATTTTCCATTTATATAAATGAAAACAAAACATGCCGACACAACTCAGCTGCAAACATTATACATTACAAACCATCCCAACACAACTGTAGCTGCAACCATTAAACATCACTTACAATATATCCAGTCATTCTCAGTCAGCCATTACATAGCTCATTCAATTCCTGCCTTCTTTTAAACCTTGTTCATCCTCTGCATGTACTGATCCCACACTCCCCCTTTTTGCCTATGTAATTTCCTCCTACCCTTTTCTAAAGATCCAATTACAGTTGTTTTATCTCTGCTACTGTCTTCACTACTTCTAGTAAATGTGGTTTAGATTTTGATTTCCATTTTCTAGTAATTTCTTTTTTGACAGCCATCATAATTAGACTCAGCAAGGCCTTACTATGTCTAGGCAATTCTGATTCTGTATTATAGCTCAAAAATATCCTTTCCTTAGTTTCACAAATTTACTCAGCCAGCATCTCTGACAAAGCAGTCTGCATGGAATCTTTAAAGTCTGTCAACTCATTACACTCCCAAAAAACATGTTATGTGTTATCCCTTTCTTCACCATCACACCTCCAGCATTTGCTGCCTATCCGAGGAAAAGTTCTTTGAAGTCTACTTGGGGTATAAACATACCTATGCAAACACTTCCAAGTAAGGATCCTAACTCTTCTAGACTTTGTTGCATATTTTGGAAACATACATATATCCCCCATTGTTTCTTTGTGACTTTCTTATCTAATCTCTCTTCCCAATCCTTTTTAACCTCCTCTGATAGATTCATATAGTTATCATGCAATATTTTATATGCTCTACTAATTATTCCTTTCTTAATGGTAATTTATATTCTAGATTCTTTTACCAGTGCTGGTCTTTCATTTAGGACCCCCCCCTATTTCTTTCTCTTTGCCTATACTCTGATATCAGTCTTCAATAGGGAAGGCAATCTCTAACCTGCAGCCCAAATAAATTATTGGCCTCTTTCCATTCTATTAACTTTCCCTCTCTATTTATTTGTTCCCAATACCTTGGATCCTTTGCCAGTTTTCTCCAATAAATTCCAGCCCCTCTTGCAATTGTCTATATTTCTTACTGCAGTCATAGCTATCGGCAGAATCTCCTTTCTCCATTCCCATGTTGGCTTAATTCTTAGTATACTTTCTGCTACTTTATGAATATAACATTCTGTATGATTACTGTTATTCACCTTAAAGGTCTACATTCAAAATCCCAGTCTCTCCTTGTTTCTTGAGCTTCCCCCATTTCATCATCACCTCTTTCCACTTTGAGTTACAGTTTTCTGTTTGGGCTATGTATAGGAGCCTTAACTCTGTTTTTCTGAAATACCCCTTAAAATTGGGTAGTCCCAATCCGCCTTGTTCTATTGGACGAATAAGCTTATCTCACTTGACTCTTGCCATCTTCCCCTCCCAGACAAAATTCTTCATCTCTTTATTGTTATCCACAACTTCTCCTCTGATTGATAAAAATATGCCAGACCTGTCTATAAGATTAAAGGGACTAAAAACATTTTAATTGCATGCATCTTACTTACTATAGATATCTGTAGAACAGAGCTTCCATTTTCTCAGTTTTTGTATTACCTTTTCTTTAGTCTCTTCCTATATATCCTTAGCTGCCACACCAGAATAATTTTTAATCCCTACTCCTAAATACTTCATTTTATTATGTCTCCATAAGTACTGATATTGCTGAACCAATTCATATGTGGGTACATAGTTTACAGCTATTGCCTTTGTTTAAGCTTTATTAATTTTGTATTCTGAAAAGATTTGAAACTATCTCAATATGTTCCACAGCACTGTAATGTCCCTTTCTGGTTTTGTCAGGTATATTGTTTTACTTACAGTTAACTTTCTCCCTCCTCTTCCCCTCTCCTGATTATTTTCTGAACATTAATGTAAGGCATATGCTTTAGAGTACCCTACACGTTTAACAAAGTTAAAAAAGTCTAATATTTCCAGATTTTCTTTGTGCTTCACAAATATAGTTATTGCTTTCTAATCCCACATTTGTCAATTTTCAAGTTACTGATTTTATTCTCCAAACATTAATGACATGAAGTAGGGCATATGCTTTAGAGTCCCCTACAAGTTGCACAAAGTCCAAGAAAGTTCAATATTTCCAGATTTTCTTATTCTATTTCTGTTCATCTCCTACTCCCAAACCTGTCTCTGTTTCATTTCCAATGTAGTCTCAACTCTTCTAGTCAACTCTTGTGCTTTTTTCCCTCTCACAAGCATTTTCCCGAAACACTGTAAAGGTTTCACTGGCACTGTGGTCTTTATTACTAGAAGAACAAGAAGCAAAATCTCCTTCTGTTTCACACCTCACTTTTTGTTGGACAAACTTTTGTATTTTTTCCCTAGCATGTACTTCATCAAAAAATGATTTTGTTCCTCCAGGGGAAAATATTTTGAAGACACCAAGGTACAGCATAGGCTCATAGGTAGGTACTAGGCTATCGGCCCAAGGGCCTACATAAGCCTAGCCAATAAGGTTTCCTGGCTTATGCCACCCAAGAAAGTTATTTTCCTGTGCCACTGTTGAGCAGAGACACAGAAGTGATCCCTGGGGTGTATTTCCTATTTCCCATCTACTCATCAAGATTTTTCTTGAAGAGTGCTAATGAAGAACTTTGCTTGACATAGATGGGTAGCCTGTTCCAGAGTATGGGAAGTCTCTGGGATAGAAATCTATCCCTCCAGCATGTCCTGTTTATTGTGGTGACAAGGTTTAGGTCCCTAGAGCATGTAGCTTGGAGGGATTGGAGTTTGAATTTCATGCCTGCTTCTTAACACTCTTAAATAATAGGATAAATTTACTCCTCTTCTCCCTGGTGTAATATGAGTAGTCATAATAAACAAACATTCTGCTGTCTCCCGCTTTTAGTATTTGTCCTTCTACTCAGTTTTGTCAGAATCAACTCCTTCTGCTGGTAAGATTGCATCTTTACTATTAAAGTCTAGGTTGTTTTCTCATAGCCAGATTTGGAGTATACACACAATGTGCCCTTTCAATTAACAATTCCTGTTGCAGAATACCTGTCCAGTTGCTTATTTGTGCTTTCATAAAATTACAACAGTCTGGTCCTCCTAGCTTCTCTGGTATAGCAAAAAATCTTAGGTTTTTAACTACGTGCTCTGTCCTCTAATTATATTATTTTTAAACATCTCTTCTTGTGCAGTCTCATATTCAGCCAGCCTTTTCTTCATTTCAGCCTCTGGGTTTTGCAATTTTATCACCTTATCTGAATATATATTTAAAGCTTCTTCCTTTTTTCAAACTTTTATTGTTTGAGTTGACATACTCCATTAGTGTTTCATTTATTTTAGTCAGATCTGTGTGCAGTTGCCTTATACTTTCCTCTACATTACTGGAAGTCATGTTTGGAGCTTGCACTGCTTTTTGCTGAATAACTACAGTACTTTTCCCAGTCAGTGTTTTTCATCACCTTTTGTAGCAGATTTTCCTTCAGGTCCCCTGTATTTCTTTTTTCCTGGCATCCAGGCAGTACACTTACCAGCAAGTTACTGAAATTTACCCAGAAATCTAGGTTCACTAGCTTTCTCTGCTAAGTTTCTGTTGTAACAGTGGGACAGCTATAATTAAGCTGTCATTTAACGTGCAGCCATCTTAGAAGTCCTACTTTTAATAATATTAATAAATATGGTAGAGTTCATGATAGAGAAGGACATTTTTCAAAGACATATACATAGAAAAAGAAACGTGTGCAAATTAATTTGCATACTGATAAAAAGACAACAAGCAGTGACAAAACAGTCCTGGTAGGTGCTATTAAAGTGAAAACAGTTGACACAGTAAAGCCATAAATAGTTCAGAAGCACTA
This sequence comes from Protopterus annectens, assembly GCF_019279795.1. Lineage (NCBI taxonomy): Eukaryota > Metazoa > Chordata > Ceratodontiformes > Protopteridae > Protopterus > Protopterus annectens. The sequence goes on along the minus strand of NC_056740.1, from coordinate 65,094,549 downwards.
AGACAAGAGTACAAGTTAGGCTGTTAGGAAGGAAATAAGCAAAAGGTAGTATGCAAACTAGACACAGCTCCTGAGTGCAGTACTATGTGTGTAGAGATTTTAAAGCACTGCAGTACAAATGTATTGAAAAGAAAACTATGTGCAGAATGTTAGCAAAGTCTGATGACTGAGTAACCAATAGGTCAAACACTGCTGACACATCAATAAAAATGAAGAAGCATAAAATCCCTTTTTCAAACCACAGCATATTATGCCATAATATGTATTTATTATTTGGTTTGGTTGGCTTGTAAGACTCCATGAATGCAAAAATGAATTCATGGTGTAAACAAAAACAGCCCATGACTACAAAAGTCAAAAAGTTAGACAAATATCTTAAACACTATGCACAGCAACAACAATGATGCTCTGCATGGCTGTGCTGATTTGCTTACTGATTTAGGATGTTTGCTTGATTTATATTTGCATTGATCCAGATGATCTGCATTGATCCAGATGATTTGAATAAAGCAACTCAAAAAATGTCCCCTGGTGAGCTGAAGAAGCAGTTGCCACTATGACAGGGAAGATCCTTTCAGTACTGAATGTAAACCAGGGTTTCTGCAGATAAAGTTAGGTGAACAAATCTCCAAACTGTATACATTTAATCAACTGTTATGAAAGTACAGATTAACTAAACTTCGGTTTGTTATTTCATAAGCACTGGAGGTGATTACAAGAAGTTGATATGAGTCAACAGTGAGAAAAGACAGAGAGAGTGTGTGTGTGTGTGTGTGTGTGTGTGTGTGTGTGTGTGTGTGTGTGTGTGTGTGGGTGTATGGGTGTGTGTGTATGTGTGTGGGGGGACAGGGAGGAGGTGAGAAATATTCCAGAAGAAAAGTTAAGAGGGATAACAAAGGGAGGAATATATAAGAACATTATAAGAAGTGTGACAGAGACAGTGCTGAAAGATTTGCTCAGAAGGTAAGAAAATGGGAAGAGATGACGACTGAGGACTGTGACTATGGAGTCAGGTGACAGAGATACTTAGTATCTTTGCAGACAAAGTTCAATTTTGGTACAAATGCATTAGGATTGCAACTAGCTAGTACTTGACACAAAGGAGGCTGTATGAAACAAAGAGAAAAGGGATAAAAAATGTGATAGGTACAAGGCAAATGGAGCTGTACTAGTGCACATGCCCTGCGTGTGATATATAGGATGGTTTACTATCAGATGTTCGACATAACATTGTTCGAATGTACAGATGTCCTAACCAAATGTCGAATCGGGCATTTCAGTGCAGTCGAATTTCAAAAATGTCAACTACACTGAAATACTCCTACCCACCCAACATACAACTGTTTTTTGCAGAGGTGCAAGCCCCCCTGTGCCCCCCCACCCCCCCACTTATATATACAAACTCCGAGATCGTACTACAGTGAGGGTAAGGGTACATTTCCCATCCCCACTATAGTGCAATCTGCACAGCAATGTTGGAGCTGACAACAGCGGCCATTCGCTCTTGTCAGCTTCAACATTGTGGTGATCGTCCTAACGGTTCCGCTATGTGGTTTTCGCACATAGTTCGTTCGTCTAAAAGACAAATGAACATGTGATAGTAAACCATATAGGATTATATTTCCATAAATATGCTAACACCTGCTAGGGGAAACACATGACAAATGTTAACTGCTATTTTAGCAGAGCAACTGAAGCATATTATAATGTTGCCTAGGGAAAGTATTTCTTTAGATGTAAGGCTTATTCCTGATGCTAAAATACTAAAACAACCTTCATGTTACCCCACATCGTCAAACAATTATGTCTTTGTTCATATCCGAAATCCTGATCTCATTCCTCACAATTTATGGTGTTAAATCTACCTGCATTATAGCTCTTCACATTCCACTCAGTAGTGGTACTAATTCTACCATACCTGTAGACATAATCTCCTGGATATCTATCACTATTCCCCTCAAAACAACATCTTAGGCAATGTAAACTTTAATTGGTCCATCACCCCACTTCTTAACCACTGCCTTTGTATTAACTTACAGATTTTTCTCAACTACTCCAAACTAATACCAGATACAGTGATGTAAACTGCAACTAAAGTGATATAATTTTGTATGTTTTTCATTTATATAATGTAAAATTGCCTTTGTCATATGTAAAAATTGAATAAAGATATTTGTAGGAAAAAAAAACAATGGAGCTGTGGAAAGCAGTACACATTCTAGATGGTGCCTATTGCGGGAAGAGTAGTACAGACCAACTGCTTTGGGTATGAACTATGATGCACAGTATTCTCTATATAGGAGAACATGGGTCACAGGCTGTGCACCATATCAGGGCTAGCCACTTGGTGGTCTAAAAAAATTGGCTCTAGGTGAGTCAGTCGTGTTGACTAATGTCTCCAAAAATGGGCATGGGTTTTTGCCAGTGATAACTTGGTTGAGACCCTAGCCTACTCATTTGACAGGGACCCATGTTAACAGTGGGAAGGGTTGTGCCCATATTGGCTATTGTGTGCCTGTCATAAAGCCCAGCAGCCCTAGGGCAATAAACTACTGTCTGGCCAATGTCCAACTGTTCAGCTTGGTTTTCCTGAGATAGCACTGTTGAGTGAAAGCTGGATGCAAAAAACAATCGATCTGCCAAACATGAACTAAGGAATGCTGCACTCAGTACAGGGTTACTGATAAGATGCAGCTTGGAAGTGGATGACATGATGGTAACGAGGAGGCTAGATATCCTACGCAGCCAGGAAACAAGATGAAAGGGCAGTGCAGCAAAGCCACTATGCCTGTATACCAGAGTTTACTACTCAAGAGGAAAAGGGCAGACTAGAAATGATCTAGGAATTGTGGTGAGGGAGAGGTTTCAGAAACAGTGATGAATGTCATCAGAATTAATGGTAGACTCATGGCAATCAGACTTTAGTGTACAGACAGGGCACTATTCGTAATGTCAGCCTATGCCCCACAACAGAATTGTGATACAGAGGAAACAAGTGCATTCAGATGGCATTTGCAGGACGCACTAGATTAAGCAGGACAACGTGAGTTGCTGTTGCTAATGGATGACCTAAATGCACATATCAGGACAGACAGAACAAGGTATGAGGACTGCTTGCGTCCACGTAAGTTGGGCAACAGGAATAAATAAGAAGAGGCCATTCTAGACTTCTATCTGGCAAATGGCTTGATGGTAGCCAAAACATGGTTCAGCATGAGACAGTCACAAGATTACATACAGACGTGGCCAACAAGCAACTTAGGTAAACTTCCTGTTAGTAAGGCAATGGCAATGAGTAAAATCAGCAATTGAAAAGTCACACCAATGAAACAGCAGACCACAGCATAACTCACAGGTTGCCACAATCAGCAGCAAGTAGTATTCAGGTAAGGTTCTAAGGTCACCAGAGACTAGGCTGAAGACCTGGAAGTTGACTGGAGAGAAAACAAAGAGTTTGAGGACTTATTCAGGATCTAGTACCTAAAGAAGAAGAGGGAATAGGTGGTGCTGAAAGAAGAATGGCAGCATCTCCAAACAGTATGTGTGAAGACTTCAGAATAGATGCCTGGTCCAGCCAATTTTGGAAGCAGGGTACATGGAGCAAAGCTGGTGGTGGAATACAAAATTTCAGGAAGTCATCAAAAGAAAGAAGTGCAGGAAAAAGTGGGAGACAGAAAAAAGAGAGCAGAGTTAGAAGGAATACTGACTGGTTAGCTAACAAAGAAGTTAAGAGAGAAGTTGCAGTTGCAAAGAGCAAGCTATCACAGGCACTCTACCAGCTTCTGGAAAGTGACATAGTTGATAGCACAAAGAAACTCTATCAGGTTGCAAGGCTATGACAGAAAGATAATAAACGTACTCAGACACCCTTCATAAGAGATGTCAGCACCAACTTGCTCACCAGTCCACAGGACATCAAAGGCAGATGGAAGGTGTACTTCCAGAATCTTCTGAATGAAAAACCCCACAGAAGCTGAACTGCCACAGACACAGCCTACAATGAGAGAAGAGAAGGAGCCCACCTTAGAAGAATTAAGAACAACAATAAGGAAAATGAAGGTTCAGGTGATGTCTCAGCAGATATGATCAAGATGTTGGCTGAGATAGGAGAGAAATGGTTCCTGAGGGTACTCACAGCAGTATTAAAATGTATATTCCAGATGACTGGAGAAAAAGCATACTACTGCCAGTGTACAAGAACAAAGACATTACCTTCAAATAAAATAATGCCAGAACCAGACTCCAAGGAACTTCCCAAACAAGATATAAGATATGAAAAAGGATGTTTATTTAGTGCTTTTGTCCTCATACAAAGAGGACATTCATAACTGTGGACAGTACAGAGCTATCAAATTCCTGTCACACTGCATGAACGCTCAGCCAGAGCTGTTGGAGATGAAGTGCTTGAGACAGGTGGTAGGATGCACACTGTGGGACAGATGAAGAAATGAGGGTGTCAGACCAGAAGCTAAAGTAACTCCAATTGCAGAGAAAGTCAAAGAGAACAGAATACAGTGGTGCTGGCACATGTGTAGAAAAGTAGAAGACAATCTGGTGAAGATTTGGGAGAGACAGGAAGATTGCAAGAGGAAATAAGGACACCAAGCAAACAGATGGCTGGATGGTATGAGATAAGACCTGCAACAGTCATGCATGAGTGTCGAAGAAGGTAGGAGACTGGCACTGAATCCAGAGAGATGGCAACAGTTGACATGATACCCCAACTCCACAAAGAAAATGGAAAAATGGGGCTGATGATGATGATATGCTTCTGCCTACTATTATTTCTCACTGCATTTTTATTCCTCTAAACTGCTAATTTACATTGACATTTAAGAAAATGCATTCATTCTCATTTAAATTTGTGAATGTAGCCTCATGTTCAAAAAATAAATCTTTCCTGGTGTAACACTAATCTCATATCATAACACAGTTTATCCTATGCCTTTCTAAACAGTTTAACTTGCTAATGAGCTATTAATATTCTTCTATATAAATTTAAGTTGAACTGAGTCTGTATCTAAACAGACCCATTAATAGTTACTAATACTCAAAAAGTTTTGTTGATCTATCATTTTTCAGTCATAAAGCAAACTTATTAAATAACAGAGTTTAATCAGTATCTAACATTTTACTATCTAAATTTATACCACCCACTGTCAAACAAATCCACTCTTAAAACAACATACCTGTATTCCTTAAATTAAATATCCAGGATGAAAAATAGTGCAAGGAATAAACCCAGCAAAATTACTAAATATATATTAACTCACTGCTCATAGCGGATTACATCCATGCTTTCTGATATAATGCATCTATTAACTGATGTATTCATTAATATAAAATGTCAACCTCGTTGACTTCATATTTTATTTACTAATTTAAAAAGAATTAAACACATTTATTTATTTTATTTTATTTATTTATTTATTGCCGTTGGTTTACCAGGATAGTCCATTGGGCCATAAAGAACCCGTTTTCAATGGAGTCCTGGGGAGAAAAGCTCCATAACAAAAGGTATATTCAACATTTAACAGTAACAATCTTGGTACAGAGAGTTATCAATATTATGTAAACAGAATAAAAGTAGAACTAATCAAATTTAGAATAGCAGTCATAACAGTTAATACATTAAGAAGAAACCTACTAGTAATAGAATAAATGTAAACATTAATACTGATTAGAGAACAAATATCATAGCTACGAAAGTACGATATGGTATTGAAGGAGAATTGAGTAGAGTTAGTTATTTGGGGTGGGAGCAAGAGCATTCCCACTGTGATGCTAGATGTAGGTGAAGAGACCTTTTGAAGGCAGAGTGGTTAGAGGTGGTGCGGATGAGTGGAGGTAGGGAGTTCCAGAGGTGAGCGATGCTGAAGGAAAGAAGGTTTTTGCCTGGGGGATGAGTCGGTTTATGTACTTCTAGTAGATTTTGATTATTTGACCTTAGAAGTCTGTTAGGTAGGTGCATTTTAAAGGCAGAGGAAAGAGAGGGACAGAGGGAAGGGTTGAGAATAAGTTTATGGGCTAGAGTTAGTTGAGTGTAAGTTAGTTGATTGGGAAGTTCTAGCCATTTTAGTTTATGGAGGGAGAAACAGTGGTGAGTGGAGGACTTTTGGCTGGTGGCGAATTTTGCAATTTTGTTATAGCAGGAGGTAAGCTGTTTTTTTAACAAGGACTGAAGATTAGTTAGTAGTGGGGCGCCATAGAGAAGGGATGGGATTAGGAAGGAAGTAGAGAGAGTGATTTTAGTGGCAGATGTGAGGTAGGCGTTCTGTCTATAAAGCATGCCAAGTTTTTGGTGTGTTTTTTTTGATGTTTATTTGCAGGTGGGAGTTAAATTTAAGTAGGTTATCAATTTGGACCCTAAGTAGTTTGGTCTCTGACACTATTTCAAGGGGTGAGTTGAGTTGAGTAGTAATTGAGAATGTACTCATGTTGGGAGGGATGACTTTAGAAGGAGTAAATAACATTAGTTTGGTCTTGGTGGCATTGAGAGCTAGATGATTACATAGCATCCATTGCTCTGTGGAAGAGAAAGCATCTTGAGTATGTTTTTGTAGTGTAGTGATAGAAGAGGCAGAACAGATGATAGTTGAATCATCTGCATATTGGATGATGCTAGAGAAAGGGATTGATTTGTGGAAGTCGTTTATAAAGATATTGAAGAGAAGAGGACCCAGTATGGAGCCTTGAGGAACTCCATTTTACAGCTTGACTTCTGTTAGATAGGTAGCTAGAGAACCAGTTCAAAGAGGAGGAAGATAGGTGAAGTTTGGAGAGTTTGTTTAAGAGCAGGCTATGTGAGATAGTATTGAAGGCTTTGGAGAGGTCAAGAAGTAAGGTGGAAACAATTTGTCCAGAGTCACGGGCTTTATTTACAATCTCAAGGAAGGAGAGGAGGGCTGTCATGGTGCTATGATTAGGTCTGAAACCGTGCTGTGTGGGAGTTATAAGATGGTTGTCTAGGAGGTGAGGAAGGAGTTGAAGTTGGACACATTTTTCTAAGAGTTTAGAAATGGGGGACAGGATGGCTATGGGACGGAAATTAGTAATGTTATTATTGTTACCACCTTTATGTAGAGGTATAATAAAGGCTTGTTTCCAGATTTGGGGAACTGTGTATTCTTGTAGGGAGCGGTTAATTAAAATGCTAATGGGGTAGGCAAGAGTTTCAGCGGCTATACTGAGAAAGTAAGAAGGGATATTATCAGGAGCATTGGTACATGGTTTCAATTTCTGAAGGAGTTTCTTTATAGTAGATGTCGGTATGGGATTTAATGAGAAGAGGGGGCAGTCAGGAGGGGGGGAATTTTGGGGTGGTGGAGATGAGGATAGAGTTTGTGTAGAAGAGGGGGTAGAGGAGTTAGTGGGTGGGGAGTAGGGTATAGAAGTAGAGAGAGTGGGGGTGGATGAGGGGGTATTAGATAGTAGAGAGGTGTTGGAGAATGAGGAGGTCAATTTGGAGATTGAGTCAATAAAGAAAGAATTAAATTGGGTGGCTAAATCATGTTCTGGAGCATTTGGGTCTGGGGTAGGAGTATCTGGTTTGCTGGGGTGGAGGAGAGTAGAGATCCCTTTCCAGAATTTTTGAGGGTTGTTTTTATTTTGGTTTTGGAGTGTAGAGAAGTAATTTTGATGATCAGAAGTAATGAGTTTCTTTACTTTATTTCGGAGCATTTTATATTCGTTAAGGAGTGGTGCTGTCTTTTGTTTTTGGTAGCATGCCCAGACTTTGTCTCTTTGTCTCATGATAGCAAGAGTAGTTTTGGAGAGCCATGGGGCTGATTTAGTTTTTATTCTTTTTGTCCGTAAGGGAGCTTGGGAGTCAAGTAATTTTAAGAAAGTTGAGTTGAAGTATGAGACTGCATTGTCAAGAGATAGTGTTTTTAGACAGTTCCAATTAATTGCTTGTAGTGAATTTGAAAAGATTAATGGGTCGAAGTTTTTATGGTCACGGATTGTAATGTGGTTATGAGTCTGTTGAAGGATAGTGGGAAGCCGGTGGGTAAAGGTGGGTAAGTGGTCACCAAGTGGGTCAGGAAGAGTGCCACTGTTGGTGAAGTAGTGAGGATGGGAGACTAGAATCCAATCCAATATACTCCCATTGGACGGGTTTTTGGCAGGGTGGGTTACCAAAGTGATCAGTTGTGAGAAATTGTAGAGGTTGATGTTAGTGGGGTTTGTAGGAGACTGTATAAGGGCCCAGTTAATATTTACATCTCCTAGGATTATGGTTTCATTACTAATGTTACTGGATAGCCAGGAAAGGATAAGTTCAAGTGTGGAGATATTATCCCCTGGGGGGATGTAAAGGGAAGCTATACATATATTTTTATAATTATTGATTTGTAGCAGGGTAAGGAGAAGTTCGGCATTGTTAAAGTGTGGAATAGGTTTGTTATATGGAGTAACTACTAGGGAGGAAGAGTATAGAAGGGCTACTCCTCCGCCTTTTTTGTGAGGTCTGTCTTTTCTTATGATGGAGTAGTTAGGAAGAACTATTTCAGAGTCTCTAATGTGTGGTTTTAGCCAGGTTTCTGAAATAGTGAGGATGTCAGGTTTATTGTGTATGAGCCAAGCATGTAGGTTTGGGACTTTGTTTACTACACTTTAAGAGTTTAAGGAAGTGAATAATAGGGATTTATTTATAGCGGTTGTAGTGGTGGGGCCTGGATTAGGATGGATGTCTCCAGATATGAGAGCGCTTATCAGGTGTAGTATGTAATTTATGTAAAAACAATAGGGGATATCTAAATTCAAAACAATGAAAGTCAGTTTAATATTTTTTTTTGCACTGGTACTGTTTTGTTAACTTAAATGAATGAAACACATTTTTGTAGTTTTTTTATAAATAAATCTTAAGTCTCTTTATTGACTCATGGTCTTATACATAAAATCAATTAAATGGGCAATAAATATAAAGTATGAAACTGATACAGCTGCTATGACTTTACAGAGTAGAAATTGGAATTTCCTCTCTGTTGTCAGAAGTAGCATCAGAGACCCAGTCTTGAAATATTAGTTTTATTTTACAAAAGAACATTTACAAATTTTGCAACAAGCATCTTGCCCACACACTCCATTAAGATAAATAGTTCCCAACCAGTCGTCCCCATCCACCACCTAAGCATACATAAAATGCCCCTTTTCGATCTTGACCATTATGTCCTTCCTTTTCCTCTTCCACATCACAGGACTCATATTTGTGACAATTTTAGTGGCGTGAAACTGTTTCATTTCATCATCATTATTATCAGTTAAGGGAGATGGATCCTTTCGTTTAGCCACTGGCATTTTTGCATTTGTGAATATCTTTATGCCATTTGGGAAAATACTTTTAAACTAAAGGAAAACTCAGTTTACATTTTATTTTTTGTCTTCTGCACTTCCTGATTACTTCTGTTAACTATAGCTTCTGTCACAGGGTATCTTAAAAGAAAACACTGCCTTCTAGCTTGCATCTCTTTTTCAGCTCCTATGTTGCCACGGAACTTACCCGTCTCATATCGTGATACTAATTTTACAAGAATTTTTCATAGTGTACCATACTTTTGTACACCCAGAGTTAAGGGCAATGCTCAGTACTGTCAGTTCCCTGTAACTCTTTGGCAAATTCAATCCAAACAGCCATCTTTACTCGGACAAAGTCCATAGAGTCTCCCCTCTTGTCTCCCAGGTAGTTCTTTTATGCTTAAATTCTTTCTTGATGTTTGGTCTTCTAAAGTTACCTACTGCTGTCAATATATACTAGTTTCCCAAATGCTCTGTCACATAGATCCCATGTGCTTTGCTTTATCAGCAACATGACATTTATTAGTCTTGAAGAAACTTTGAATCGACAACTTCACAAACCATCACACATCCAACCAGCTACCTTGATATGCATCTCAAGTCATGCAGAATTGCTTTGAATGTTTTACTAATATCCTTACTGAACGTTCTGCATATGTTCTGTTCACCATTTCCGATTCGGTGCATGCATTGTGCAATATCACAATATCACAGTACAACAGTGTGCTACCCACTTTGGATACATTTCACTAGAAAAAGCTCTAGCAGATACCATGGGTGTATCTTATGTGCTTACAAGATATGGGCCATTGTTTTGCCATAATAGTAATTATCAAAATGCCATTTTATTTCATGCATCTGCAACATTTACCCAGCATCACCAGACAAACCTTAAACACTAGCATCAGTGTATAACCCTTTACCTGACAAGGAACTTTCAAAGTCTACATTTTTTGTAACTTGTGCCATGTATGAGATTTTTCAAATTACGTGAGGTGGGTTTTCAGTATAGGATTTTGGAGGAATACTCTCAAGAAGATTAGAAGAGTTCAGAAAAGAAGGGAATTAATAACTATCCTTCTGCTTGGAACTGATGAGTTAGTATCTTAAAGAAGATATGGAACTCATCCCTGGCCAACCTGATGTACACAGCACAAAACTGGACATCTGCAAAGGTTTAAAGTTGGGTGATGTGACGTCAGAAAGCATCAGAAATAAGCAAACTATAGCACTCTCACATACATTTGACATTACTGAGGTCACTAGAAGCAGGTTTAAGCCCAGCTCAGCACCTACCTAATAAATAAGCCTTCATCGTAAGCGTTCTGTTCTTTGAAGCATGACACAAGGGTTGTACATTTTTTGCTTCTACTTCTCAGGTATAAAATGACCACACTTCTCAAAGTCTCCCTGGTAACTCAGGTCATGATCTCAACTGGCACATTGCAGAAAGTGTCACTTGTGAGAGTCCTATAACCATCATGCTTGCTTTGTATGCAATCTACTAAATAAGGGTGATTCATCTGTAAGTCACATTGTCCGAGAATGCAAGTTAAGGGGGTGGGCCTACTGCTCGTTGTATATAAGTGAGCGGCATGGACCTGCTAGGCAGATTTGTCACCAGCTCTGTGGTGAAGACATCTGAGATGGAGCTGACTGGCAGCAACCGTTTGGGTCCCACCCTGATCCAGACTTTTAAGGATAGGTGGCTTTGTCTAGCTCAAGAGGCACAAGGTTTTCTTTCTGACTTAGAAGCTGCACAGGCAGCAGCAGGGTTTAATGCCAGAGGTCAGTCCCCTGACAAATGTTTGGATGAGTTTATCAAATCAATGCCAGAAGAGGGGAGGGTTAGCTTGCTTGACCTAGCCCTAGAATGGAATTTTGGTGTTCCTGGTGAGGGAGGAGGGTCAGTTTTTGGGCAGGTTGTACCCCTGTCATTACCCAGCTTGCAGAAGGGGTCTGAGGAGTTGAATGCCTTGAGAAGTGAAGTCCTGCCTCATACAAATAGTTGTGTTCCTAAATTTGTATCCCCCATGGATACATTGAACCTTTCGGTTTCCAACTTCCAGGGGTCTCACATTATGGCACAAGTTTCCACCAACATTAAAGAAAAGATCCTCATAGGGGAATTTCTCAAGATATTTGACTTGGTAAGAAGGCATATCGTAGTTGGTTCTGCTTGTGGATTGTAGTGGTGTTATCCACTTTTATCTGAAGTTATAATAAATTTTGTATCCCTTTCCTTAGTTTCACGTGCAACTATTTTATTTAGCCAATTTAGATTTTTTTATATTTGTTACTAAGCAAGTTAATGTATTTAAAATTATTCTTGTACAGCAAGCAGACCCTTTTCTTGTTGAGCAACTGTACATACGAGTATTTTTTTCTGTATATTTCTCTGGAATGTGAAATCAAACTGTGTGTACGTTTTATGTTAATGTGTAGTCCCGTGTTTTATAAATAGAGAGTGGCTTGTTGCACTCTTTGGGATTTGTTATGTAGCTTGTGTAATAGATGCTCTTTAAATGTTGTTTTGCAAAGTTGAATTAGTTGGAGAATCCTTTTGTAGAGTAATGTGCACTCATTAACGTGACTTTTTGGAAGTTTTTGTTTGGGGGGGGTGCTTAGTTGGCTTTGAGTTTGTTTTATAGTTTGTTCCTTGTTACAGACACATTGGCAATATTTAGATAGTTTCTAAATTAGTTACATCTGGACAGCAGGATCTGGCAGTGCTTTGTAGCCTTCGGATGGTTGATGGGTTGTTTTTAAAGCCTGTAGTTGAGTAGTGTTGTGTTTGGAGTGACGGTTGTTTTCCTGTGTTGAAATTATATTAACATATATTTTTTTAATATTGTACATGTAGCGCTTTGTTACCTTTAGCAATGTGTTTGTGTGTTGGGTTATTTCAGTAAGCTATTTGTTCAGGTATAGGAAGTAATTCATGTTTAAGTTTACTGCATTGTGAGGAATGTCAGAGATGCTAGGTGGGGAAGATTAGTTTGTGAAAAATAGTAGAAAACTTTACTTCACACGTTGGTTTGGCTGAGAAAGTCTTAAAACGCAAATTGAAGTCATTTTAATTACATAGTGCCCAACTTTAAATTTAGATTGGCGTTATTTTTTACTACCCAAGTGTCATGCTAGGTAGTTCAGTAGTATTGTTTCTTACTCCCACTGCCGCAGGAAGATTGGGGTCTAGGCTGCAACACAGAAGATCTGTATTCAGTTAGAGGTGTAAGCATGGGGAGGGGTAGGGAAGAATGTTGTGACTGTGTGTTTTTTTTTTGGCCTGTGGGGGGGGGTAGTTTTGGCTCTTTGGTGTACCTCCCCTCCCCTCAGCTAGAGATGGCACACTTTGCCCTTGGAACAGTATCGGTGGTACAGCAGGTAGCGCACACACCTTTGGTGCAGGAAGCTGTGGGTTGTATTCCCACATCAAGTAAATGGATTACTGACATTACAGCGCAGCCCAAGGGGGATGCTGCACACTCGAGTGTACCATCCTTCAATTGAGATGTCAAACAGAGACCCCCATCTGCTTGAAATGGTGATAGCTCAGGTGGATGTAAAAGATTACACAGCAACTATCAAAAAGAGTAGGGGAAATTCCCTGATGCCCTGGCCAAAAACATCCCTTTGTGGTATAAACATCACCTCAAGTCTCCCCTGAAAAGAGGCTACTGGTCTAAGTGGCCGACAAAGATTAGTCTGCTTGAAGGTACAAAAACTTCTCACCCTCCTCAGCATGAATGCAGCTGTGGTGAGCCATCTTGTTGTTAGAAGTTGCAGATATAAGGGAGACATATTAGTCTGGTATACTGAGCTGGTTTTTGCCTCTCCGGTAGCTGAAGGGGCTTATATTATAATTCCTTATTAATGAACTATAGACCCCTTGGGAATGAATATGCTAATAGATCAAGGAAATGGAAGCCACTGATTGATACCCTGGAGAGGGTACAAAAAATGTCCTACAGTATTCAGCTATTTGGTTAAATGGGTGATGAAACTAGGTAAAGCTGATTCACTGCTTTTGTTCAGAAATACCATTATGTTATCTTCTTAGAGCTTTTGAGTGTTGACTGTGAGTCACTTTTCAGACATAACTGTTACTCCGATTTAGAATATTTTCTGACAATAACTAAAACATTTCCTTTGATAAGAAGGAGAACGACAGCCATCCCTGCTCCCTGGCCAGATGTCAAAGCAAAATGCAGTACTAAAAAGGGATACATCACGGGCTGTCTGTTGCTACAATACTTTTGCCAAACTAAAACATTAAACCTGAAAACATCTTTCCTTTCTACTACCTGATGTATGCCATCCTCATCCTCCAACTCTGCTTCCTCACTAGCTCTTCATTTCTTATTATCCATTTCTCCTTGTCCATTCCATGATAACTCAACTTTCCTACTATTTTCAGTATAATAACTCTTTGGTTTTTAATTCTCTCTTTCATTTAAACTAATCTCTACCCAAGCTTCCTTAAAATTATGTCAAAACATTGTAAGCCCAAGACAGTCAACATCCTAAATTTATTGGGACCCACCACACACCAATAATACTTGCTCAAATATTTAATGTCTCTTGAAACCATCATATTTCAATATTTTCAGAGGAAAACTGATACACTTATGTAACTACCCAGAAGTCTGCATCCTGCACCTTTTGGTCAAATCTGCCCAATTTCACTATTCTAGCTACTACCACAAACAATTCATCTGCTCTTATAGACACCCATCAACACCAAACCCAGCTTCTTAGAGGAACACAGCAAAAACACTGCCCTTATCTCTGTTATCAACAATATTTACAAAGGTGTAATTGTTGGAAATATCACTAGGGCTGTATTTCTGTACCTTACTTAGATAGTTGATTCAGTTTCCAAGCCATACTACTGTCAGGCCATGTTATGCTAGATCTTCTATCTATTAACCTCATTGGTTGAAAATATTTTTATTGGTACCAGAAGAGCTTTTGTGGTCTTTGTCTTTTACCTCAAGAAATAAAGATGTGCAGATCTCTTACATTTACCCATTTTTATTAATCCCATTGTCTTTAGTTGTCCCCTAAATGAAGACATTCTTCAATGAAGGAATTATTTTCATCTGTCACATCAACCTCTACCCCATTTCCATTGTCTCAAAATTTTCAACAGACATTCAAAATCCACATAATTGATTTGCATTACACGTCTCAAAATTGAAAGTTAATCTATTGAGCACATCTAAATACTTTAAAAATACTCCAGCTGCCTGGCACATAAATGCACTATTTTCTAACTTAGTTAAAAAAAGAACAAGTAAACAAATGCTTACATGCTACGAGTACAGACAATGCCCAGTAGATTTGACAGGTTTGTGGACAGAGTTTTTGGCCACTGAATCATAATGACCAACTAAGAATATATTCCAGGTTGGAGTTATTTCTCAAATGCACCCTTTCTATTGTTCTATAGTTCTTTTATATCTATCTTAATCTAAAACTTTGTACAATAAACAAGTCATGGCTTGGAAAGGAGCCCCAGACCATCCTGTTTCCTGAAAAACTGAATGAATGAATGAATGAATGAATAAATAACAACAAAATGTTAGTGAAAATGTGTTCATTTTATTGTCAAGAAGGAATGCCAAAAATCAAAGAAGCAGTTGTCTGTACTAACTTTTAGCTAACTGCTTGGTGCAAGGCACTCTGTCTAATATATTCCATAATTTTTCACTTTTGTTAAGTAAAGCTTCTCAGAATTTTCTGTTAGTGAAAAACACAGCTGGGAGGAGGAAATATACGGAAAGTGAGTCTCATGGGTGGCCTTCCTATGAGAAGATATTTCGTTTGGTATTGAAGTGTGGACTTCCTTTCAGAAATGTGAAGTCCAGCATCTGACCCTGCCCCACAAGAAAGGAAGCCTGAGCTTTGGACTAAGAAAACTGAAGTCCCTGTGATCATCGCATGTTACTCTGAACTGGACACTACTTTTGAACATTCACTTTCAACAACAGTGGTCAAAGAAGAGACTATTATAGACACAAAGCATAAATCAGTCATCTTCTTCTTCTTCTTCTTTCGGCTGCTCCTGTTAGGGGTCGCCACAGCAGATCAACTGTTTCCATTTCTTCCTGTCCTCTGCATCTTGCTCTGTCACACCAACCGCCTGCATGTCCTCTCTCACCACATCCATAAACCTTATCTTAGGCCTTCCTCTTTTCCTGTTACCTGGCAGCTTCATCCTTAGCATCTTTTTCCCAATATACTCTGCATCCCTCTTCAGCACATGTCCAAACCAACGTAATCTTGCCTCTCTGGCTTTGTCTTCAAACCTTCCAACCTGGGCTGACCCTCTAATATACTTATTCCTAATCCTGTCCATCCTCGTCACACCCAGTGCAAATCTTAACATCTTCAACTCTGCCATGTCAAGCTTTGACTCCTGCCTTTTTGTCAATGCCACTGTCTCCAACCCGTATAACATAGCTGGTCTCACTACCCTCTTGTAGACCTTCCCTTTCACTCTTACTGGTACTCGTCTGTCACAAATCACTCCTGACACTCTTCTCCACCCACTCCATCCTGCCTGTACTCTCTTCTTCACCTCTCTTCCACACTCACCATTACTTTAACCTGCTGATCCCAAGTACTTAAACTCATTCACCTTCGCCACCTCTACTCCCTGCATCCTCACCATTCCTCTGTCCTCCCTCTCATTCACACACATATATTCTGTCTTAGTCCTGCTGACCTTCATTCCTCTTCTCTCTAGAGCATATCTCCACCTCTCCAGGGTCTCCTCCACCTGTTCCCTACTCTCACTACAGATCACAATGTCATCTGCAAACATCATAGTCCACGGGGACTCCTGTCTGATCTCGTCTGTCAACCTGTCCATCACCATTGCAAATAAGAAAGGGCTCAGAGCTGATCCTTGATGTAATCCCATCTCCACCTTAAATGCATCCGTTACTCCCACCGCAGACCTCACCGCTGTCACACTACCCTCATACATATCCTGTACCACTCTTACGTACTTCTCTGACACTCCTGACTTCCAATACAATACAATCATACAATACCACAACTCCTCTCTATGCACCCTGTCATATGCTTTCTCTAAATCCACAAAGACACAATGCAACTCCTTCTGACCTTCTCTGTACTTCTCCATCAACACTCTCAGAGCAAACATCGCATCTGTAGTGCTCTTTCCTGGCATGAAACCATACTGCTGATCACTAATCATCACCTCCCTTCTTAACCTAGCTTCCACTACTCTTTCCCATAACTTCATGCTGTGACTGATCAGTTTAATCCCTCTGTAGTTATTACAGTTCTGCACATCACCCTTATTCTTAAAAATCGGTACCAAAACACTTTTTCTCCATTCCTCAGGCATCCTCTCACTTTCCAAGATTTCATTAAACAATCTAGTTAAAAACTCCACTGCCATTTCACCTAAACACCTCCATGCTTCCACAGGTATGTCATCTGACCAACAGCCTTTCCGTTCTTCATCCTCTTCATAACTATCCTTACTTCCTCCTTGCTAATCCACTGCACTTCATGATTCACTATCCGCACATCATCCAACCTTCTCTCCCTCTCATTCTCTTCATTCATCAACCCCTTAAAGTACTCTTTCCATCTGCTCAATACACTCTCCTTGCTTGTGAGTACGTTTCCCTCATTATCCTTTATCACCCTTACCTGCTGCACATCTTTACTAGCTCGGACCCTCTGTCTAGCCAATCGGTACAGGTCCTTTTCTCCCTCCTTAGTGTCCAACCTTTTATACAACTCTTCATATGCCTTATCCTTAGCCTTCGCCACCTCTCTCTTTGCCATGCACCTCATCTCCTTATACTCTTGTCTACTTTCTTCATTTCTTTGACAATCCCACTTCTTCTTCGACAGCCTCTTTCTCTGTATTCTCTCCTGTACTTCTCCATTCCACCACCAGGTCTACTTGTCCTCCTTCCTCTTTCCAGATGTCACACCAAGCACCCTTCTAGCCATCTCTCTTACTAGCTCTGCTGTAGTTACCCAGCTATTCGGTAACTCTTCACTGCCACCCAGTGCCTGTCTTAACTCTTCTCTGAACATCACCTCACAATTACCCTTTTTCAATTTCCACCATTTGATCCTTGGTGCTGCCCTCACACTCATCCTCCTCTTCTTGATCACCAATGTCATCCGACAAACCACCATCCTATGCTGCCTAACTACACTTTCCCCTGCCACCACTTTACAGTCTCCAATCTCCTTTAGATTGGCCCTTCTACATAAGATATAATCCACCTGTGTGCATCTTCCTCCACTCTTGTATGTCACCCTATGCTCCTCCCTCTTGTTAAAATATGTATTCATCACAGCCATGTCCATCCTTTTCACAAAATCCACTACCATCTGACCTTCTGTATTCCTTTGCTTAACACCATACCTACCCATCGCTTCCTCATCCCCTCAGTTCCCTTCATCAACATGCCCACTGAAATCTGCTTCAATCACCAATCTCTCACCCTTGGGTACAGTCATCACCACTTCATCCAACTCACTCCAAACTTTTTCTTTCTCATCCATCGCACACCCAACTTGTGAAGCATATGCACTAACAACATTCATCATTACACCATCAATTTCCAGCTTCATAAACATCACTCTATCCAACACTCTTTTCACCTCCAAAACACTCTTAGCATACTGTTCCTTCAGGATAATGCCTACGCCATTTCTCCCATTCACACCATGATAAAACAATTTGAAACTGCCTCCGATACACCTAGCCTTGCTCCCCTTCCATCTGGTCTCTTGCACAAACAATATACCAACCGTCCTTCAGTTCATCATATCAGCTAGCTCCCTCCCTATACCAGTCATACTACCAACATTCAAAGTTCCAACCCTCACTATCACAGTCCTAGCCTTTACCTGCCTTCGGGCATGCCTTCTGCCTCTTCTTCTCCTTCGGCCAACAGTAGCCCAATTTCTGCCAGCACCCTGTTGGCCAACAGTACTGGTGGCGGTCATTGTTAACCCAGGCCTCGACCGATCCGGTATGAATTTCTGTACAGTTTTCTGCATATATGATGTGGCAAAATTTTACGCCGGATGCCCTTCCTGACACAACCCTCCCCACTTATCCGGGCTTGGGACCGGCACAAAGAAATGCACTGGCTTGTGCATCCCCACAAAAGAACAAATATCCACAAGGTACTTTTCAAGAAACAAAAGATAAGCAGACAAGGAAAATTTACTTTTTCAGTACTTAAATTTAGACTGTCTAGTCTTTACTTTCTACTTTATAACATATCTGCTGGGATGGATTAGCAGCATTCCAACTGATGCTTGTTTCCCATCTCCCATTTCCTGTTCAGGAGTGTCATAAGTTCAAGATAATCATGATAAACCCGGAAGTGCTTACATAGGGACATAATTAAACTGCTAAAACATTTGAATACAAGTTTTCATAGGAATAAAAAGTCTTGTAATGGCTATCTGAATAATATCAACTTTGACTTCTGATTTAAATTTGTTCATTCTCACTGAGGAGACTAGGTTAGTTGAACAAAAGAAAGCTAGGGGGTTTGATTCTGCTAGAATTCCAGTTACCTCCCATAATTCCAACAGTTGTGCTGATGAGATACTAGTGTTAACAGACAATGTGTTTAAACCTGTAAGAAGGAGAACACGTAATATAAGTTAGGATAAAACTACATGTTCCCAGTATGGATTAAAACTTGCTGACTGTATTTCAATTATTAAGAGATTAGTGAATAGTAGCAATATGGTAATTATATAGCACATTGTGTTGGCAATAATTTACAGCACACATCTTTGAATTATATTATTTATTTATTTACATTTGTTGACCGGGAGTGTCCGACTGGACGTAGGTCCATTTTCAGTGGAGGCCCGGGGAGAGAAGCTCCACAGTTAAAATAAACAGACAGTAGTTACATTGGATTACATAGCGATTAACAATTTAACATAGCAATTACTTACAACATATTTATAGATGAAGAACATAGTACATCAGTAGACAACTAGAATCTTTATCTGTGAAGTACATAACAGACATTAACAAATGTTACAATAAGAAATTCCTGCTGTATAATAAGTACTAGGCTTATGAGCATCTGAGCTTGCTATAATCAAGGTAGTTAGTGGAGTGGAAAGAAAGGTAGTGGTTGGATGGGGTGGGTGATATTAGAGTGGGAGTTGCAAGGGCATAGCCAGCATGTTTTTAGGTGCGCTTTTAGTAAAGTTTTGAAGTGGGTGCATGATGGTACGGAGGTAATTGTGGGTGGAAGGAAGTTCCATAATTTGGCTATGGTGCAAGAGAATAGTGCTTCACCAGCAGAGTTATTGGCTTTAGTGATCTGAAAGTGATTTTTGTTGCTGGATCTTAGTGGTCTGGTGATGCGATAGGGTTGGAGTAGATTCTGGAAGGGATGGGACATTTAGTGGATGGTTTACTAGTTTGTGGGCAAGTGAGAGTTGATACCACTGAAGGAGGTGAGGGAGTTCAAGCCAGCCCAGTTCAGCAAGTGAGAGAAAGTGGTGACAACGGTAGGATGCCCCTGTGGCGAATTTGGCGATTTTGTTGTAGCAGGTCTCTAGCTTGTTTAGATCGCATTGCCTTAGGTTGGTATATATTGGAGAGGCATAAAGTAGGGTGGAGATAAGGTGGGAATTTGCTATTGAAATCTTTGCTGCTTTGGTGAGAAATTGCTTATTTCTGTATAACGCTCCTAGTTTTTTGTGGACTTTTTTTATGGTCATGGATATGTGAATGTCAAATTTTAGTTTATTGTCAATTTCCACTCCTAGCAATTTGGTGTGTTCAGTTGGGTATATAGTGGTGTTGTCTTTTGCTGTGATGTTAAAGTGAGTTGTTTTGAGTATGTTTGGTGGGTTGGAAGATGAGTAGTTTAGTTTTGTTTGGGTTGAGTATTAATTGGGCATCGGATAACCAAGTTTCAACAGAGGAAAATGCTTCCTGTGTGACTTTTTGCAGTTTTGGTAGGGACTGGACTGAGCAGATGATGGTTGAGTCATCTGCGTATTGTATGAGTGTGCCATGTTTGGTGGCAGAGGCTAGATTATTGGTGTAAACAGAGAAGAGTAGGGGTCCAAGGATGGATCCTTGGGGAACCCCTATGGAGACAGGTAGTTGGGGAGATATGTCATTCTGCCATACAACAGATTGTTGGCAGTCAGACACGTAACTCTGAAACCAGTTGGTGACTGATTGTGAGAAGGATAGGTTATTGAGGACAGAGATAAGTTGTTTGTGTGGGACCATGTCAAATGCTTTAGATAGGTCTAGGAAAGTAGCAGAGGAGAGATAGCCATTGTTTTTATGCTGAAGTATAGTGTTAGTAAAGGAGAGTAAGGCAGTGGTGGTGCTATGGTTTGGTCGGAAACCATGCTGAGTACTGGAAAGGAGGTTGTTAGTAAGGAAGTTGTCTACTCAGAGGCGATCTCTGCTTAACATACAAGGCCATGTCAAACCCAGAGCTGTTGGACATGCTACACTTAAAGAAATCCCAATCCCTCAGAGCTACACGCTCCAGGGATCTAAACCTTGTCATCACAATAAACAAAACATGCTGGAGGGATAGGTTCCAGACCCAGAGACTCCCCAGACTCTGGAATAGATTGCCCATACATGTCAAGCAGAGTGCCTCTTTGGACCTCTTCAAGAGGAACCTTGACGATTGGATGGGTGAAAGGAAATTCACCCCAGGGATCACGTCAGTCGCCCTGCTAGACAGGGGTCCAGGAAAGTAAATAATGTGGGAAGAAATAGCCAGGGAATTGTTATGGCTAGGCTTGTATAGGCCCTAGGGCTGATAGCCTAGTACCAACCTATGAACCTATGAACCTATGAGACCTGAGAGTGTATGCATCTCTCTATTATTTTGGAGAGTGGAGAGAGAATAGCTATGGGATGGTAATTGGTTAGTTCTGTGGAGGGTCCACCTTTGTGAAGGGGAATTATATGTGATACTTTCCACAGTGTGGAAACGTAACTTTCTGTCAGAGATCGGTTAATCAAGATGGATACTGGGTAGGCCAGAGCATCAGCTGCAATTTGTAGGTATTCACTTGGGAGGTTGTCTGCTGCTAATTTGGTGGGTTTAAGTTTAGTTAAGAGTTTTTTTATGCTGGAGGTAGGTACAGGAGAAAAAGAGAAAGCAGTGGGGAGATTATTAGTTGAAGGTGTGGGTTGGAGGGGAGGGGGGTTGTGTTGTTTAGCTAGTGATAGTATGGTTTGGGTGAAGTGTGTGTTGAATGAGGTAGCAATATTTTCTGAGGAGTGAGGGATGTTAGGAGGAGGGGTACTGACTTTACCTGGGTGGAGGATGGAGTTTATGGAGGACCAGAATTGTTTGGGGTTGTGTTGTGAGGAGTCTAGGGCAGACTGGTAGTATTGGAATCTGTCCTGTTTTATTAGCTTTTTGACTCTATTGCATAGTTCTAGGAATTTCTGTCTAGTTGAGGGGGTTTTGGTTTTGCGCCAGTGCTCCCAGGCTTTATCCCTGTTTTTCATTTCTGACTTAGTGGTTTTCTGTAGCCATGGGGAGGGTTGTGCTTTGGTTCTGGAAAATCTTATGGGGGCATGGTAATTAAGGATGTTCAGGAAGGTAGTATTAAAAAATTCAACTGCGTCATCTAGACTGAGGTACTTTAGAGGATGCCAGTCACATTCTTTGAGGGATGAGATGAATGTGAGTGGGTTAAAGTTTGTTTTTTTACATATTTGACAGTAGATGACAGGTTTAGCTTGGTATAGGTATTTTTTGAGTAGGAATGTTAGGGAGTGATCACTGAGGCTATCTGATAAGCAGCCTGTTATATATGACTGGGGGCTCTTACTGACTAGTATCCAATCCAGGGTAGTGTGCTTGCTGGAGTTTTTATTTATCCTGGTTGGCGACTGGACTAGTTGGGTGAAGCCATGAAGGTTTACTTGATGGGTTGGATGGTTGCCAGAACAGGATTGCCAGTCAATATTGAAATCACCTAAAATGATAGTTTCTTGGGGAAGATGGTGGGTAGACCTGCTGAGGCGGTTTTCTAGTGGAGGGATGTTTTGGCCAGGTGGGAAGTAGCATCCAATTATGTTGATGGTTTTGTTTTGGTTTATTTTGAGGTTGGTATATATTATTTCTTCATTGCCTATTTGTGGAGCTGAAGATTTTAAGATCTGGATGTTTAGATGCTGTTAAAATATTATAGCTACACCACCTCCTTTATTGTTTAGCCGGTCTACTCTTAGTATGCCGTAACCTGTAGGGAGTATTTGCTCACTGGTAATATGAATAATTATACATTAGATATAATACAAGCATTAGAAACAGATAACTTAAATTTATCCTTAGTGAAATAATTCCTTCCCCTGGTTGTAATAATTATGCATGTGTCAAGATATTTATGTATAATCATTGGATAGGATCCGTATATCATACTTATTTCAGTTTTGACTTATTGGGAGACTATAAATTGGAGAAGCACTTTATTTACTTCTGATTGCTTCCATTTAAATTATCATGGGGCAGCTACTATTTTTAAGCAAATTAAAACTTGACTACTTAATCTTTTTTAGAAGAAAGTCTCCATTTGAATCTTAATCAAGTTTTATGTAATATCAGAATTCTGGGTAATAAGGCTGATAAACTTAAGGACATCTCTCAGCTGGTTAACAAATCTACCAGAGGGTACAACATACTAGATATGAAGGATTCACTGAAACTTTAATATTATGACCTCCACTGGGTTCTTCAGATCACTTGGAACCTCTACTGGGTTATTCTGTTGTAATAGCTTTACAATCACTGAACATTATAGGTATAATTTTATTAAAATAGACTATGAGGAGCTATGTAATGAAATTCATAATACAAAATGGAATGAATATAGTAATGAACCTCATTCAAGCTATACAATATTGGAGGCTATGTTACCAACAGCTGTGAGTAAAACCAGGTCATATTATACTCATAATTTTAATAGATGTAAATACTTAAACTGGTGGACTACCAATTTATTTAAAACTTATACAAGGAAAAGGAGAATATTTAGTATGAATAGAAAGTTTCCTACAAGTGTAAATAAACTTTAGAATTACAAGAAAAAACTTCTAAGATTATGGTTAAGAAAACTAAATTCTGAACTGATTTTCACCCAGGATGAGACTAACAAGAAGTTATACTTTAAGTATGTAAATAGACATCGCTAAAACTAGACATGTATCAAAAGTATAGAGATTAGTGGGCAAGCAGATAATTTGCTATTTGCAGCAAATGAGTTAAGCAAATTATCTAGTAGTTACTCTAACACATTGGTATGTCAGGGGTCAGTTCCTCAAGATCCAGTGCTGACATTAGATAGATGACCTACCATGTCTGAAGAGATGGTGATTCAATCCTTTAACAGTGAGGAAGGGCACTGTAATGAGCCTTGGAAAGATTCCAGGAATTTTACTATCAACTGTAAAACCTCCTTGATCCCTATATTATGAATAATATCTTGAGAAATGCTTTCATACCAAGTACATGGAAAACATCAGTTATAACCATGATCTTTAAAAAGGGTAATAGGTTACTGCTCCAAAACCATAGGCCTATAAGTCTGACACTATTATTGGGTAAATGTTTTGAAATGTGTTTTTCATCTACTGTCTAAACCATGCAATTTAAGAAATTACTTTAATCAAAGGGTTTCCCAAAGAGTAAATCCACAATGACAAGTCTGATTGATTTTAATGACCAATTACTTTGGCTATCTACTTGGGTTTATCTGTAGGACAGAGTTTCTGATACTCTTTCTCATCATGCAATAATAAAAACATTGGAAAATACTCAGTTAATAGTTACAAACAGAATGGCTTGACAAATGACTTAGTGGTAGAACATAACAGGTTATTGTACATTATACCTATTTAGATATTATGTCAACAAATTTAGGAGTACTGCGGGGAAACTGGGGCTTTTACTGTTTAATTCAGTGGTGTAACATTTCCTACTAACAAGTAGTGTTAGACGAATATATTTGCAGATTACTGCAAAGTAGGTTTCATAGCCATGTTTGATAAGGATTATTTACATAGTAATAGTTATTTGGGTAATATATCTAGATGGGCCATAGAAAATAGTCTACTTTTTAATATTAATGAGTGCCTTGTTATGTATTTTGGCAAAACAGTAAACAGGCTTCCACTATTATTTGATGATACAATAATTGTCTGAAGTTGAAATCCTAGATTTAGGAATTAACTACTGTGAATAAATCAACATCTGATCAGCAACTGTTATTAAAGGAGAATCGCACCCACAGACTCAAAAAACATGTTTATTTCATCATGGTTTGATGTTTCCTACATTTTAACACCACTCTGGGTTTATTTACAGGTTTTTAAATATTTTATACATAATTTCTGAGTCTGACCACATGGGGTCTGGCATCTTGAAGTAATTCTGACTGTTTAGTCTGCCTCTAGATATCCCAAAATTAAGTTCTTGTCTGTAAAATGTTACATCACACTGGCCTCTTTCTTCCTAAAGCTCCTTTCACTACACTGATTTTATATGCATACACTGCTGTCTTTCAGTCAGTTTTAAGTAACATTTCATGCCGTTCAGTGACCACTTAAAACACAAACAGTGCAAATGCCCAGAACAGACTTTCAAAGTGCTTTTTACTGATGCTTCTTTTTAGAATGGCTAAACTGCATTTTTGTGAAGTCTGAATTGTACTACTTTGAGTCCTCCCCCATCCCCTTCACACCTTGCTTCCCTAGCTGTCAAAGTGCTAAGGGTAATTTCAGCTGTTACCTGCTATAATAGGCAGCTCACAGCAGGAGACTTGACTGATGCACTGTTTCCTTTTTCTAGCCTTTACTTTCTGTATGTGTAGGGGAAGGACCAGGGAGCTGTGACATCACAGCATGGGTGGGTTTAGGGAGGCAACTGACTAGAAAATGACCTGTATTCAGTGGCCTTGATGACATCAATGAATTGGAGACTGCAGCAAGGGCGGGATAAAAGTTTTCTGAAAGTGAAACCACCACAGTACAGTAAAGTAATGTTCTAGTGGAGAGAAACAGTAAATTTAAAATGTTTTAAATGCTGTGTTGTTGTTTACTCATAGTAGGGACAGTAAATAGGGAGAAAAAGGACAGAGAAGTTGAGCATTTAATAATCAAATCCCTTTGTTGTCCTTTAACAATAAAAGTTTGAGTCAAATGGGGCTGTATGTTAAGAAAAGATTTCACTTCACTTCACGATGCCAGAACCATGACTGCCTTACACAAAACTTACATTAGACCACTGTTAGAATATGCCAGCTTTTTCTATTTATACAATAGGACCCAACTCAATAAACTGTAGCAAGTCCAAAGGAGGTTTACCAAATATATACTCTCAATGAAAGATTTTCGTTACTCGGAAAGATGCAAAAGACTGTATTTGTATACTTTGCATTATAATTACTTTAGCGGGAAAGCAATTCTTGCCTTTAGTGCATACAGAGATGAGATGAAACAAGCCCTGATGAATGTAGAATTATATTGTAATGCTGGTACCTATAAATATTCAAAAATGAATTCTAAAATTGCTTTAAAAAGAAAAGCACTGAGATCAAAAGTTTATTACACAAGCTATTCAGAGCATCTGGAATATTTTCCTCGTAAAACTGGGGTGTCTATGAATGTAGTTATGTTTAAGTTGCAGTTGGATGCAGGGATGGGTGAGAAAGTATATGATCCCAAATTTGGAGTCAGTCTGTTAAACAGCTTACAGCTTTAAGCACTGGATATTATAATTTATGTACCTATGAACAGGACTGAGAAGAAATGTGGTACCAACAGGGACAGTACGTAAGCCTAGGAGGTGTATCTCTTCATTATGTCAATCACTCTATGTAATTTTCTGTTAAGATATCTTCCACGTATAGTCAGAGTATCACTGAATTGGCTAGCTGATAATTACTGTACTCTTAAAAAGATGCCTGAACGTCATCAGTACAATTACTGATCACATCCTCAGTTCTGTTATGGCAAGCAGCAGATGAAAAAACACTAACCGATTTTTCTAGAATGTATTTTGGAAGTTCAGCCATTTGCTTGGTAGAATTAATTTATATGATCTTCTAAACACCGAAGACTTGGAGATGGGCTGTGATGAAGGGGGAGATCTGGAACTTTTCTGTCAATCTAGCTGTAGCCTAAAACAAGAGAGTACCAGTTCAGTGTTATGATGATTTCATTATTTTTGGTATGCCAACATTGATAAATGAAGCACATAAGCTGTACATTAGGGAGCTGCCACTTTTGAACATCAACAGCTTACCTCAACCATACTATTTTAAAGGCATATTACCAAGGAGGAAGAAAAACTGCAGAAGGGTTGATGGTCATTAAAAAACTGAAAAAGGCACCTTCAAGCTTACTCTTTCCATATATGGTATCGGCAGGACATGAACTGCATGCTGCTTCTAGCATTGAGGCTGGACGTTCTATAGTGGGAGGGGGTCTATATCACGTTGTCGAACTTTTAAAAGTTCGAACACCATATGGTCGACACCATGCGGTCGAACTTTTAAAGTTCGACAATGTGATAAAAAAAAAAAAAAACACAAAAAACTTACCTCAAGGTTGTAAGCAGGGGGGCTCACCCCCCACACGCCCTGCTACTTAAATATACGTACTCCGGAATCACACTACATTGCAGGAAAAGGAAAGTTCCCCTTATGGTGATCTCCGTTTAAACGTTCTAAGTTTTACAAATTCAAACGTATGATTTCGACCATATGACGTTCGAACTTGTAAAAGATCGACAACATGAAAGAGACCCAGTGAGAGGACATCTAATTTAAAAATTCTTAGCTGAGCTTATACCCTATGGTGATATGAATTAAGAATTACCACTTCTTCCTCCTTCTCAAATAAAAATGAGATATTGTTAAGAATCATCAGCATCAAGGTCAAGGGAGCAGCCTAAGCAGATGGTATAAATGCTGATAAACTTCTATCAACCAAATTTACAGACATCTTATACCTAAATACTACTAATCTCTTTGTGGAGACTTATAGCACATCCTACAGCCTTGTAAGTGCTAAGTGAACAGCAGCAGGCAATGCTGCCTAAAGGACTAAAGAGAAAAATACTGAACCAGTGCCTAAACATACTGGTGCAACTGATACATGCTGTACCACTGCCATATATCAGAGATATTAAAAAAACAATGAGATAGCAATGCAAGATCTAACTAACCCTCTACAGCTCATCAATGCACTTGCAACAATGCAGAAGATAAAGTTTTTGTGCTTAGTACTGAGGTTAGCCTGGACTGTTGCTCTTATCAACCTATAGGCTATGATGGTCTCCTAAGAATAAGAAAAATCTTGAATCAATAAAGCCTCTTTCAGAGTCAATGAATATGGGCTAATGACCACAAGGACCTTTTCTAAGCCTAGCCATGCATCCCAAATCTCTGATAAGTTCTGATACCCTTGATATGTGTAAGCATGGCCTGGGAGATGAACCATTTACAAGTGGCACATTACCCTCCATTATCTCACATGTGTTGAGAGACAGGGGTAAGAGAACTTTTCCCAACAAAGACTCCATTACATGAAATGTCACTTTTTGTTCCCTTTACAAAAAGAGTCAGAAAACTAGGAAATGTGGTAATACAGAAAATGTCTTCTGATACTTTACAAGACTGAAGTGATCCTATTATAACATTCAGCATGGCCACTGTATGTGCCTGGGAGGCAAATCGACAGTTGATGTAGCAGAAAGCTTATTTCAGTATTCAAAGTGAAGGGCAAAGTGCCAATTGAAGACAAACATTATCAGAGAAGTATAATTGAATTCCATTCCATAAAAAGAAGGAATGATATGATTTAAAGAAGTGACTCTGTTTTACTGCAGATAAAATGAAGTGAGTAATGGAAGGAAAACCTAAGGAAGTGGCACATTACCCTCCAATATCTCACAATATTAACATAAATGCCAATGGAGCTTGGTTTCCTAAGAAATCTACTTGGATGAAACAGCAACAGTTTACACTTGGAAATACCTAGACATGTTGAAACATACAACGTCAACAAAGAAATGCAGTTTTTTGCAGAACCAGCAGCGTTAAGAGCCAAGGACTTACAAGGAGCCATGTAACTCAAACAGGATAGGTCAGCAGTGTAGGATGACATCAGAATATGTGGTCACCTGACCACTGGCTAGAAATATTACCATACTTTTTAATTCTACAATTTGAGTGCTACAAGATGAATATCTGAAGTAACACTTTACATTCTTATGCATCAATAAACAGCACTGGGTAAACCTGGGCTTAAAAACACAGTTTGAAGTCCACTTATGAGTGACTTTTCTTGAATTTTTTTACCTGCTCTTGTGTCCATCTCTGCCTTTCTTCTGGTGTTCTTGCTTTTACTTTAAAACCCCTGTGTGTTTCACTAATATGCCTTGCAGTGGGCAAAATGTTTAAAGACTTTGGCCTTCCTTCATGCCTGCTGGTGGTATGCCCTGACTCTCCTTTATGGACAGTTTCCATGCAGTCCTTTGGTGTGTTGTCATTCTCAGCATCATCCTGGCACTGTTCTGCTGCACTGTTGAGGTTGTTGACACTCATACTTAACTTGATTTCAGCAACAATCTGGTCAATATCTTCTTCATGGTCTTCTGTCTCAGTTTCACCTTTTCTGGAATGATACGGTGATGCTCTCTGCAAGTTACCATTTGTCTCAGGAGTATAGTAGTTCTGATAGCCCTCTTCATTCTGAAAATATTCTTCATTATCCTCTACAGGCTGAGCCTGCAGAGGTGGTCCTGCAACCTCCAGGATTTGTATCTGACCTTCATCATATATTTCTTCCTCTGTCACCTGAGTTACAATTTGACACCTTCCATCAGATTCTACCCAAGCTTCCTCCACGGCTTCCTGGCATTCATCAGTGTCAATGGTCTTTTCCTCATGAGGAATATACTCTTCCCCATTACAGTCCATACCCTCTAAGTAGCTGTCATCCTCTGGGCAGTACCTGATATAATAAGTAATTCCCTCTTCCTCTTCTGGAAGCCCCTCATCATAGTCTTCTTCTTCAGAAGTATTATTCACATAATCAGAACTAGAGTCACCATCACCGCTGTGGTCCGCAGTTTCTTGTTCCAGATCTCTAGGACTAGTTGGTCTGCTATTTTTAATTTCTTCCAAATCTTCATCTTCATTGTACTCTTCCACTGAATTAATGGTCTCTTCCTGTTCTGGTTCAGTGTCGTGGGAAGGCAGTGGGCAGGGCTTCACTCCATGGTCCAACATGTTCACTGTCATTCCCTGCTGTGTTCTGCTTGCCATTGCTGATTTATTAAATGTTAGTCATATCTGGATGATACCTGTAGTGGAAAGAAAGAAAGAAGATATGAATACATGGCACTGCTAACTTCATCACACATTAGACATAATATATTATGACAAAATTGCACAAAATCTGAAATTATGTGCCCTTCTATGCTGACTTCTAACGGCAGCTAACATTTTCTTTTTTTTACATATAGTGACTGCTGTTAAATAGACATTTTCATTACGTTAAAACAATTCTGATATAATCTTAATTCAGAGTATTATTAAAGTGAAAATGAAGGGCAGAATCTGAGTAGGGATTTATAATTCTAAAACCTCACTCATATCCTGCATATGATACATATTACAGCATATCATAAGCTTGACCAAATGTTGATTAAAACATAGGGCCAGATTCATTAACACCTACAATAGATGTACATGATCTGCATTCAAGAACATTCCTACCACGTTTTGTGCTTTCTAGTTACTCAGAAAGATTACACCGAGTGGACATGTAGTCTACAGTTTGTGGTGGCCTTTAAGAATCTTCTCGATAAGTAAGGCTGCAAGAAAATCAGTAGGAAAACCAAAATTAGTAGGAAGAAGGTGTGAGCTATACTTGTGTTGTCTGTTCACTCAGGATGGTGTACACTTAGTGTAGTCATCAATGAATCCAAGGCATATATTTAGGGTCCATATTATAAGTTCGAAGAGACTTTTCCTCGAACATATAATCATCGACCCCCTAAAGAGCGCTCTAAAGCACGAATGGCCACGTCCGCAAATTTTTTCCTCGGGAAAAATTCGGGTCTATATTAGAACATCGAAGTATTAAAACTTCGAATGTTCTGATATCGAACACTATTCAGCGAACGCTAAGAATAGCGAAGCTGCAGAACAGCGAATTCTTTCCTTGGGAAAGAATTCGGTTGACCGTTTCTGTGGCTTCGCTATTCTTAGTGCTGTGGTGGAAAGTTACGGGTTGGGTTCAGGTAAGTGTGCGATTGTTTGCACGTTAGGGTTAGGGGAGGATTAAGTGAGTTAGGGTTAGGGCGCGTGTTAGGCATGTGTGCGACAGTGACATACTTTAGGGTTGGGGCGGTTTAAGTGAGTTAGGGTTAGGACGCGGGTTAGGTGAGTGTGCGATAGTGACGGACCTTAGGGTTAGGGTTTGGGTTAAGGTAAGTGGGTAGATAATAGTGTATGTTTAGTTTATTGTAGCGTTAGATGTAGGAATTTAAGTGTATGCATGTGGTTGCTGTTTGTTTGATGTGCTTGTGTTGTGTGTATGTGTTTCGGAGCAGCGAATTTTTTCCATGAGAAAAAATTCGCTGTTCTGAATGTTTGATATTTTCATTTTTAGATGTTTTGGGGCCGATGAAATAGCGTTTGCTATTTTCATCTTTCGATAACGTGATATAAAAGCAAAAATTCAGTTGGCCTTTATCGGGAATTGCCCTTTTCCCCAAAATAGAGCAATCTTGGAGTTGGTATATTTAGTTAGGGGGCAAAGTCCCTCACATCAGGGAGGCCCCCATTTGATTAGGGTTTTGAAGTTTCTGTTTTTTGTGTACGGCCCCGTGAATTTTTTCCCCGAGGAAAAAATTTGCGGACGTTGCCATTCGTGCTTTAGAGCATTCGCTCTTTAGGGGCCGATGAGTATATGTTCAAAGAAAAGTCTCTTCGATCATATAATATAGAACCTATATTTATATAATAAGGATAAACATTCATAAATAAAAATGTTTCAAATTGGTGTAGAATAAAACTTTACACCTTTCAAAGTGCCCTAAGTGGAACATTTCTTAACAGAATTTGAGATTATATCATACAAACCATAATTTCAGCCAGTGTAACAGACATACATTTTGTTCATTAGCAAGATAAAGAGCCCTGCTATAAAATATTAGTTTTTATATTTTTTTACATAATAATAAGATAGCTGAAGCACAGCATAATTCTTTTTGTACCACTTATAGGCAAGTCAGAAATTATTTTTTTCTTCTAAAATATCAGGATATATGCCATTTTTTCATGTTTTTTTTTTTTTTTCCAAGACACAAACACTCAACTCAAGACTGTCCAATGAAACAGATACGGAGAAGAACACTAACATTACAGGACTTGGCAATGTGCCATGATATGAGTGTTAAGGCACATGATACCACTGCATTCCATTTCTTGCTTATACCTGCAGAATGGGTTACTACAGAAGAAAAATAATTGTAAACATCCTAATTTTTTAAGTAGTACTCTTACTAGTGATATAGCTGTATCTAATCAGTCAATGAGAGTTTGGTACCGTCTTCGTTGCATGTCACTACTACTTCAGATATGTATATTTCATTGACAAATTGACTGCTTGACTCTTCCTTAGGCACATTGTACACATTTTCTTTTATTCATTCATGCATGTCATTTTTCAGCTACACATTTTATCCTATTAAGGGATACAAAGGAGTATATCGCGGCATGCAGCATGCATAAAATGGAGCACCAAACACAGGATATCAGTCAGTCAAAGAAGACTTATACGCAATGCACACACACACACACACACACACACACACACACACACACACACACACACACACACACACACACACACACACACACACATGCACGCATGCACACACATTTATACACACTAATAAGGAAACTAGAGGATGATCCGTTCAGCGTTCAGATCCACTTGACATATAATTCTTCATAAAGGTAACACCATTCACTGCTACAAGTATGAAAAACAGGTTGTGAAGATGCTCTGTTTTAATATTATTTCAAGACATACAGACCTAATAGTGAAAAGCAGAGGAGCATACAAACAATACATCCAACAAGTCAAGTGATGTAAGACGAGTATCAGTACCAATGGGCCAGCTCTGTAATTCTGAAAGCTGGTAAAGGCATGGGAAAATAGAGGGAAATTTCTCGATACTGTTAGGTAATAATTTTTTCATACAGAAGGCACAGAGTACAAACACTTCTATGCTGTTTTTCTCCCTAAAGCTGAAAAGTGTAGTAACTTCCAGTGGATGATGATACAGGAGAGGCTACAGTGCTTGGCATCATGGACATTATTATATATTTCTGCTTTTTCACTGGAATGTAAAACTGGTTATGGCCTTCAATGATACTGGTGTGCAGGGATGCAGATCATTTTGTTGCCACTGTACCATCCTAAAGGGCTTCACAAACATCATCAATAACACTTGAGGTAAAAGAATCTATCAGTTTGGGGTTCGGCTATAGTACAATTGGTATCACATGGGAGGTAATGCCTGCAGCTTGCTGCTCCAAAAATGCACATAATTATAAGAAACTGGAGAAAAAATACATACTAAATGAATACTATGAACAAAGTCTGCATTCAGTTGCAAACGCATGCTCTTGTTAAACTATAAACACAGAGTGCAGGTAGTATGAAAACATGCTGGCTAAACTATGATGAAAGTATGACTGAATCTGCTAGCTCTTATTCTGAATGGATTACTAGAAAGGGATATAATTCATTAAACCTGTGTTTCAGCAGCCAACAAGATTTGAAGGGCACAAAAATAAAATTATCAAATATAATTTCACTGAAATGAGAGTGAAATGAAACTGCTTTTCTTGTTTTTGTTTAACTGCCATGGATCTTATTCAAAATGCATTTATGCATATATCCATACATGTATTTTACCATACACCCTCAGAAAAAAACTTGAAAGAATGAAAAAATAGCAGCCTGACGAAATTTAACATTTTATACTGAGTGCCAAAGGAAGACCGCAACCACACTTGTCTTCATCTGCTCTTGACTCTGCCTCACAGTTACAATTTCGCAGATACTTCAAACATCTTCAGAGGAACTGGTGATATCAAGCATAAGTTAAGCTGAGAGCATCTCCTGCCTTCAAACTGTTTGTAACGCCCTTGTATTGGACTGCAATACTCCCCTCTTAGGCTTGACTTTATGAGCCTTGTTAACAAGACACGGGAAGGATTACATTTAGTTTAGACTGATTAGTTAACAAAATAAAGTCACTTTTAAACTATTTGCTGCAGTGCTATCAACATGCTATCAGGTTAATTGCTTTTATCCCTCTTATTCTTGCACCATTATTTTGAACCATCCCTTGCCACCACTTCCTGATACACACACACACACACACACACACACACACACACACACACACACACACACACACACACATACACACACATACACACACACACGCACACACACAATTTCAACAGACTCCAGTATTTTCAGGAAGC
Source organism: Protopterus annectens (assembly GCF_019279795.1). Taxonomy (NCBI): domain Eukaryota; kingdom Metazoa; phylum Chordata; order Ceratodontiformes; family Protopteridae; genus Protopterus; species Protopterus annectens. The sequence goes on along the minus strand of NC_056740.1, from coordinate 65,060,637 downwards.
CAAACAAGCATAATTTCATTATTTTTGACCATCTTTGCACTGCTGTGGAGGTCTACTACTCAAACATGCAAAGGTCATGCTGCTTCTTTCAGCACCTGAAATTCATGTCTCACCACCATATTTTTTTAAAATATCTTGCTAAATACACTTTACTTTATAACATACTACATTTCTGATACTTTATCCAGAGTCAGCTAGCCTGTCATGTTACTACAATGCTTTGTCTTGGGAAGCCAGACAGTGAATCAATGGTCAAATGTACAAGATACACTTTGCTGAACTGCTAGCTCATCAAATGACGTTGATATGGGAAAACAAAATCCCTCTTATATAAAGTCACAGCAACCTTCAGATGACTTCATAAATTGACTGGGAAAACTACTCAAGCCCAAACACCCTCGCCCAATGGTTTCTTGAATTTATAAACTCTAACGCAATGGAACAACTGGTCACCACTCCCACAAGAGGGAACAACATATTGGACCTGGTCATCACCAACATGGGGACTCTATGTTCCACACCAGAGGTAAACCCCTCATTGGTAAGATCAGACCATAAACAAATTGCCCTGGACATCCATATCCTGTCCCCACCCCCAGCCAAGGAAATCACTGTAAAGAATTTCTCAAAAGCCAACTTTTCACTTCTCAAGACTGAGATGGAATTCTTCAAAGCCCCTGGGCCAGAGGATAATACAGCCCAATCCGCAGAATCCTTTACAAATGCATTCTATGAGCACCTGCAGGAATGCATGGATCGTGCTATCCCAAATAAAACCAAGACTCACTCCTCCAAAAACAGGAGACTGGTCTGGTGGACCCTGGCCATAAATAAGCTATACAACAGAAGGAGGAAGCTACTACATGACAGAGCAAAATCCCAAAAAGGGAAGGCATCTCTGATCAGTATTAGCAAGAAACTTTGATCCCTCATAAAATCATCAAAGGCCAGTTTCGAAAGAAAAATTGCCCTAGACACTAAAGATAATCACAAGGCCTTCTTTAGTTATGTCAGGAACATGGGCGGAAACTCCCAGATATGCTCTGCATTGTTGCATAACGGTACAAAATATACCGAACCTACAGACATAGCCAACATCCTGGCAGACAGATTCAGCGCAAACTTCTCCCCCCCTTCCTCCCCAAAGGAGCAAATGCCTATCCCAACTCAATGTAACCTCCCTGACATCACAGATGCACAGGTGAAAGCTGCCCTCTCCAAAGCAGAAAACACAGCATCTATGGGACCAGACGGTGTCCCAGGCTGTGTCTTAAACGAGCTCCAAGAAGAACTGAACCCGCACATTAAGTCACTGTTCAAACTTAGCCTTACTACAGGATATGTCCCCAAAGAATGGCATACAGCTACAGTGGTCCCACTCCACAAAGGTGGTGCCACAACAGACCCTGGAAACTATCGCCCCATAAGCCTGACTAGTCTGGTCTGTAAAGCTATGGAGCATATTATCATGGAACTCATAAACAAAGACATTGGGAGCCTCCAGACACTGGACCCTACCCAATTTGGCTTTGTTAAGGACAGATCTTGCCTCTTAAACTTAGTTGATTTCTTTGAAACAGTTACCAAAGCCATAGATGAGGGCAAGGTAGTCCACACAGCCTACCTGGACCTTGCAAAAGCCTTCGACACAATACCCCACTCCGGCATCATAAATAAGCTTACCAGCTTAAATACCAACCCCTATATCACAAGATGGGTTGCAAACTGGCTCAGAGATAGAACCCACATGGTCAGAATCGCAGGTGCCATGTCTGAATCCAAACCAGTTACAAGTGGCGTCCCACAGGGCTCAGTTTTGGGACCTCTCTTGTTCGGTATATACTTCTCTGAGGTTCAGGCTAACACAGGGGGATTATGGCTGAGAAAGTTCGCAGATGACTGCAAACTGGGGGCCATAATCGAATCTCCAGCTGACACAAGCATCCTCCAAAAGGGTCTCACAGAGACGGATGCTTGGTGCCAGAGCCACGGCCTCAAGCTAAATGCTAAAAAGTGCATAGTTATCCCCTTTGGGAAAAACAAGGTGCCCACAAATTACCACATAGGTGGTAATCCATTAAGTACGGAAGAAGTAATTAGAGATTTGGGGACAAACGTAGATAGTAATCTCTCCTTTGATAATCACGTTGCCAAAGTGGTTAGAAAGACCTTCTATATAGCCCACCTTATCACGAAAGGGTTCGCATCTAGATCAAGAGAGGTCATTGTGCCCCTCTACTCATCACTCATCAGGCCCATAATTGAGTACAATGCCCCTTTTGGGATGTACCTTACCCGACACCTGCAGCAACTGGAAAGACCCCAAAAGTACCTCACCAAGAGGATCATGGGCTACAAACAGATGTCCTATGCAGCTCGACTAAAGAAACTCCAGCTCTACTCAGTTACTTACCGCCTATTCAGAGGCGAGCTATGCCTGATGTACAAAGCCATGTCAAACCCAGAATTAATGGACATGCTCCACCTCAAAAAATCCAAGTCCCTTAGAGCTACACGATCCAGGGACCTAAACCTCAGCACAAAAATAAATAGGACATGCTGGAGGGACAGATTCATTTCCCAGAGGATCCCCTCACTCTGGAATAGAATCCCAATTCATATTAGACATAGCCCCTCGCTGACCCTCTTCAAGTGAAATCTGGACACGTGGATGGGAGATGGCAAATTCACCCCTGGGATCTCTTCTGTGTCCCTGCTAGACAGAGGCACAGTAAACTAATCTTAAAAGGGTACCTTCTGTGACCTACTTTAAAGAGGCACAGTAGGCTAATCTAATAGGGAGGCGGAAGCCAAATACACTCTGGCTAGGCTTATAAATGCCCAAGGGCAGACAGCCTAGTATCTACCTATGAACCTATGAACCTATGAACATAAGTACAGTGGACACAGGCACCTGCATGGAGGGCGTGGGACAGCTTTGACTCATGAAAAACTGTTTTTAATAACTAACACAACAGTTAATTTAACACATTAGACATTGTGATCATGTAATATGTACTAGTATCAGGAGCAATCTGTTCACCTCTGAAGTGCATTGAGTACTCCCATGGCACCTCTCCATTCCTTCACCAATCTTCTTAGATAAATTTAGTGCATATGATGAAGCCAAAACATGCAAACTGGCTAATGTAACAAGAAAACACAAACAACTGACAAAATACAATGGCAAACTTTCTCCAAAGAATAACTGTGGCAGAAATTCAAATACTGCAAGAACAGATCGTCAGAGTTCCTCCCTTTCATATGTCCAGTGAAAGCATATTTGTGGCAACTCTTCAGAAAAAACTGCTAGAGCTCTTGGTATGCAATAACAAAAAAAATAGTAGATAGCAAATATGGGATAAAGACATTTAACATTCCAAAATCTCTATGTAGGTGTAATTCAATAGTAATGCGAGGTCATAACAGGTATTTGCTCATTTTTAACCTACATTCCAAAATATCTTTTACTGGACCCTGCTTCCTACATATAAAAGACAAATATGATTACATATATTTTAAAACAGTGCAACAGAAACTCAGTAAATGTCATGAATAAACTGCAGTTGTGTTGTGCATGAAATGCTGTGATCAGTGATTCACTAAAACCACAGAACAGTATTTTTTTAATACAGTGATCTAGGATGACTAGGTGAAGAAAATAACTCCAAATGACAAAATAAGTTATAATAACACGGCAAAGGGGAAAAAAGTTGAATAACTTTGTCACTGGGATTCAGTAAACTCAATGTTGGTTTCACACAAAGCCTACACAGAGTTTAGACGTGTGCAATGTGGTGCGATGTGAGCAGCAGTGCTAATTACATATTCATGCCATGCACCACATTTAAACATAAATAACCACGATTTTGTGGTTGGCAACAGTGTTGCCGGGCAGGAAACCATGTAAAGTAACATGGATAGGAATCCTGCTTACAGCAGATGACAGTCGGCTACTGTGTTTAAACGCAATGCCACAAGGATCACCAGGGCTTAACATATACGTTTCCATACATAGCTCTCAATCTCTTAGTGCAAGAAATCTGGACAAAGCCCAACATAACAAGGGGACAATGACTCAGAAACAGGGACAGATTCTATATAATTCCTTATTAAAAATGTGCTAGAATAACAAGAGGTTTGTGTTAAGATACATTTTCTGAAGGATTTGAAGTCTGAAACTCAAATGTATGTCATTATTTAGTGACATCAGTCCTCTGATCATCCTAATGATATGGCAGAAAAACACAAATTTTATAAGAAACAGAACAAGAGATATAAAGCAAAAGTCTGGACACACTGTGAAAATCTAGACAGCTGAGTGGTATGAATATGGCCCAAATATAGTACAAGACGGTGTATACAGTGCAGAGTATCATGAAATCCCATTCCTGGCATTCTGTCCCGATGTTGTGTAAATGATCTGTAAGGGTACATGGACTGTTAAGTAAAATTAATACTCAGGGGAAGTCTGTGTATTCAGTAGGGACAAACAGATGAATTATAGGAATGAACACAGGGAAAGAGGACAGGTGAAACAATCTAATGTACAGCAGATGAGGGCATGTCAATGGAAGACAGCTGTAGCAGCAACACCAATCACATATCAATATGGTATAGTACGAACTGCACAGTGAAAATGTGTATTATGTGACTGTCACACAAGGTGACATAACCAATGGTGAAGATGTCTGTGTGAGATAAGCATTCTTACATGAACAATGTAGAGGACGTCTATCAGGGATGAAATATACAGTTGGGGTAAGATGTGTTTTGTGAAGCTGTGCAAACTGATTTGCCTGAATATGAGTGTAATCTCAACAGAGGTCTTCAGCAAGTAGGACACAGGTAAAGGCTCATGGACAACATTAAAAGAAGCACGCACAATCATGGACAATATCAGAATAATGCCACCAGTAATCCCATGTCTCTGACAAAACATTTGATTTAGACCGATCAGAAATGGTTCAGCACAAACACACTTGTACAACTATTATGACATGTCTGCACTCTATCAAGGTAATCATGAAGACTGTCCTGACACTGTAACATCTCCCAGAGGTGTTAGGAGGGACACTGCTATACCTGTATGTGACATTATGATCAGTGCAGGCTAGATGACTGGTGTGCATGGCATATATATATATATATATATATATATATATATATATATATATATATATATATATATATATATATATATATATATATATGTGTGTGTGTGTGTGTGTGTGTGAGTATATATATATATATATAAATGTATGTGTAGGTATATATATATATATATATATATATATATATATACACACACACACACACACACACACACACACACACACACACACACACACACACACACACACACAGACACACACACACACACATACACACACATATATATGGCACAATCCACACTGTCACAAATGTTACCCATGCCATTTATGTTGTCAACAGCTATGTCACAGGAGCCATTCTCTCCCCTATCTCAAAATTCTTGAAAAATGTATTCACCTACAACTTCTACCTTGCCTTTTAGACAATCATCTCCTGACCCCAATACAACAAGGTTTCAGACCAGGACACAGTACCACCATAGCCCTTCTATCCTTCCTTGATAATATTAACCGTTCTTTTGACTCATGCAACATTGTATCTACCCTTTTCTTAGACCTATCTAAAGCCTTTGATAGCATTTCCCATGCCCTACTTTTGTCCAGGCTGTCTTGCCTTAATCTTTCCTCCTCTTCCATCAATTGGTTTTCCAGTTAGCTCTCAAATAGACAACAGACTGTCAAGTAGAATAATTGTACCTCTCCCCACCTTGACACTCCAACAGGCATCCTCCAAGGTTCTATCCTGTGCCCTTTACTATTTAACATCTTCATTAACGACTTTCATCATTGTATCCCAAATGCTAAGCCTGTCCAATACACAGATGACTCTACCATCATCTGCTCTGCTGAATCTCTCCGCAAACTCATGCAAGTAACTCAGGCCACCATTAACAGCACTAAGGCATGGATGCTAAACAATCACCTAGCTCTCAATACATCTAAAACCAAAATCATGATCTTTACTCCATCTAAAAACACCAAAATATACAAAAACTCCTTCTCTATAGTAAGAAAATATGACTACTATTAAAATAGTCCCCCATACTAAGCTTCTAGGTATCCTTATCGATGAACAAGTAAAGTTTGACAATCACCTTCAAACTAACATTAAGAAAACTCACCAGAAACTCTGAATGCTTTATCGTCACAATTGCTATCTCACCTCTTCAACAAAGCTTACCCTCTCTACCACTTACCTCCTCCCCTCTCTCATGTATGGGGCACCCATCCTTACTAATCTTCAAGCCACCCTTAAAGCTAAACTGGTATCCTGCTACAATAAAATTTCCAAGTTTGCCACCAGCTCCAAATCCTTCTCTCACCATCGTGATTCCTTACACTCCTTGAACTGGCTGGAGCTCCTCAACTATCTCTTACATTCAACTCTCTACTGCCCATAAACTCATCTTCAAGCCATCCCAATGCCCCTCTCTCTCCTCCACTCTTATTATGCATCTTCCTGACTGATTTCTCAGGTCTAATAACCAGAACCTCCTTAAAAAGTATCAACCATTACATATTCCTGGCCAATTTCTATTGTCATTTTCTCTTGCACGAAAATGGAGTTCACTTCCTCTCCATATGCGAACTACCCAGTACCTCTCCACTTTTAAGACATTACTCCATTCCTATCTCTCTGCTACTTGGGAGTGCTCCTGCTCCCATCCCTCCTAACCTCCACCCTCTTCTCCCACTTACTGCAACCTTCTCTCTCAAAACTCTACCTAGCTCTAGCCATCCTGTTTTCCTCCTTTGTCTTTCTCCTAGAATTACCTATTCCTTTTTACACTTCAAATAACATATGCATTTGCTTTCCACATAAAACAGCTTTTTATCTCATGATGGTTCAAAATCTATAATGATGGCATACTTCACAAATCCTATCACTACTTCTACATCAATAGATTTCTATTAATTTTTATGTTGTGTAAAATTTTGTTAATAACTTCTGTTGTTTTTTTTTCTGTTGCAATATCCTGTATAAATTTTTGTATTAATTCTTGCTGATTTTGTTTTGTATGTCTGTTCATGGAGCTTTCTTCCCTGGGCCTCCATTGAAAAAGGGCACATCTCAGCCCAAAGGACTTTCCTGGTTAACAAACTGCACATAAATAAATAAATATATAAATAAAAGTATGTACTGTGTGCATCACCAGAACATGCATCCGGTGTAACAACTTGATGGGGTTTCTGCACCATCAGGCAGTAATGTTTATCTCACAAAAAGAATACCCAGGTATGGCCAATAAGATGTGTGACAGCTCACTCTGGCAAAGGTGGCACACTTATAGGTTCATAGGTAGGTACTAGGCTATTGGCCCTAGGGCCTATATAAGCCTAGCCAAATGGTACCCTGGCTTTTGCCAGCCAAGAAAATGATTTTCCTGTGCCCCTTTCAAAACGAGCCACATAAGTGATCCCCGGGGTGAATTTCCTATCTCCCATCCACTCATCAAGATTTTTCTTGAAGAGTGCTAATGAGGAGCTTTGTTTGATTTAGATAGGTAGTTTGTTCCAGAGTATGGGAAGTCTCTGAGACCGGAATCTATCCCTCCAGCATGTTCTGTTTATTGTGGTGACAAGGTTTAGGTCCCTAGAGTGTGTAGCTCAGAGGGATTGGGATTTTTTTTTACGTGAAGCATGTCCAACAACTCTGGGTTTGACATAGCTTTGTATGTTAGGCAGATTTTGCCACTGAGTAGGTGATATGCGACAGAGTAAAGCTAGAGTTTTTTGAGACGGTCTGTGTAGGGCATCTGCTTGAGGCCGGTAATCCTCTTTGTGAGGTATTTCTGTGGCCTTTCCAGTTGTTGTAGATGTCTTGTGAGGTACATACCAAAAGGGGTGTTGTACTCTATAATGGGTCTAATGAGTGATGAGTAGAGGGGAACAATAACCTCTTTTTTCCCGGATGAGAAACCTTTTGTGATGAGGTGTGCCACGTAGAAGGATTTCCTGACTACTGTGGTGATGTGATTATCAAAGGAGAGATTACTGTCCACCTCTGTCCCAAGGTCTCTTATCACACTTTCAGTGTTAAGTAGACTACTGCCTATGTGGTAGTTCATGGGTACAGAGTTTTTACCAAAAGGGATGACAATGCACTTTTTGGCACTGAGATTGAGGCCATGGCTTTGACACCAGGAATCTGTCTCAGTGAGGCCCTTTTGTAGGATGTCCACATCGTTAGGAGATTTGATTATGGCTCCTAGTTTGCAGTCATCTGTGAACTTTGTTAGCCAAAGACCTTCTGTGTTAGCCTGTACTTCAGAGAAGTGGATACCAAACAAAAGAGGACCTAGGACTGAACCCTGTGGTACTCCACTTGCCACTGGTCTGAAGTTGGCTTTAAAGTCTGCTACTTTCACAGTGTGGGTTCTGTCAGTGAGCCAGTTGGCAACCCATCTTGTGACGTAGGAATTTATACCTAGTTTAGTGAGTTTATCTATAATTCCAGAGTGGGGGATGGTGTTGAAAGCCTTGGCAAGATCTAGATAGGCTGTGTGTACCACCTTACCCTCATCTACAGCTTTGGTGACCACTTCAAAGAAGTCTATCAGGTTTAGGAGACATGATCTGCCTTTTACAAACCTGAACTGGGTAGGATCCAGAGTTTGGAGATTACCAATTTCATTGTTTATAAGTTCCATGATGATACGCTCCATAGCCTTGCAGACCAGGCTCGTCAGGCTAATGGAGCGGTAGTTCCCGGGGTCCGTGGTGGCTCCCCCTTTGTGGAGTGGGATAACCATTGCTGTGTGCCATTCAGTGGGTGCAAAGCCTGAGGTGAGGCTATGATTGAACATGGTACTTAGGTGGGGTGCCAGTTCGTTCTGTAGTTCATGTAGAACGCAGCCTGGGATGTTGTCAGGTCCCATGGATGCTGTGTTCTTGGCTTTGGAGAGTGTGATTTTTACCTGTGCAGCCGTGATTACAGGTACTTTGCATTCTTCCGGTATAGAGATGGGCCCTTTAGGGGATGAGAGAGGGGTAAAGTTATCACTGAACCTATCTGCCAGGATGTTGGCAATATCAGTTGGTTCTGTATATTTAGTGCCATTGTGCTGTAACTCAGAGCAGATCTGAGTGTTGCCATTGAGATTCTTGACATAGCTATAGAATGCTTTGTGGTTGTCCTTAATATCAGTGGAGATTTTGTTTTCATAACCAGCTTTGGAGGATTTTATGAGGGATCTCAGCTTCTTACTGAGGCTGAACACAGAGTTCCTCCAATTATGGGATTTTACTCTTTTTTGCAACAGTTTCTTTCTTCTGTTTTAGAGTTTGTTTATAGCAGGGGACCACCAGATTGGCTTCCTTTTTTTGGAGGATAGCATCTTGGTTCTGTTAGGGATTGCACAATCCATGCACTCGTGTAAGTGCTTATAAAGTGCAATTGTATAGGATTCAGCAGTCATATCTCTACTGTCCGTCAGCATGGGTGTCGTGAAGTTTGCCACTTCTGTCTTACGAAGCGTGAAGTTGGCTTTGGAGAAATTTTTTACGGTGGTTTCCCTAATGGGGGGTGGGGCTGGGATATGGATGTTTAGGGTGATTTGCTTTTTGTCGGATCTGACCAACGAGGAATTGACCTCTGGTGTGGAACACCAGTTGCTCATGTTGGTAATGACCAGGTCTAGGATATTGCTGCCCCTGGTTGGGGTGTGGATAAATTGATCCAAGGCATTAGAATTTATGAATTCCAGAAAACGCTGAGCACAAGAGTTGGTACATGAGTAGTTTTCCCAGTTAATGGTGGGGTAGTTGAAATTGTCCATTATTAGGGTGTTAGGTTGTACCCTAATATTTTCCAGTGTATCAAGAAATGAGGAGTGGGAATCCTGGGGCATGGTGGGGGATCTGTAGCAAGCTACAATTTGCTTTGTGGTCTTGCCCAGAGTTAGTTGCACTTGTATAATCTCAGATGCATTATGCTGAGCAACTAGCCTGGAGGTGTGGATATCCTTAATGACTATTGACACGCCTCCTCTTTAATGGTTCGGTCCAAGTTAGGTCGCCGAACGGTGTGGTATGAATTATAGCCTGGTAATTCAGGGGTGCTCTCTGGAGCCTTGAACCAGGTCTCTGTCACTGCACAGATGTCAATGTTCTCCATTTTAAGGAGTGCCTTGATTGAGTGCATTTTGAGGTTTAGACTTCTAGCATTGAGTAGCATTACCCTCAGATTTTGCTTGCTTGTACCTGTTACGGTGCTGAATTTGTCATTTGAATCTTGCCTAAAAAAGGTGCTATGGGGGTGGCAAGAGCCTTAGCCAGTATCTGGAATCCCAAGGGCGACAGGTGCAGGACATCTCTGGCAAAGCATCGTGGTTTGTTGATCATGTCATCCCAGGCAGACAGATACTGGATCCCCTTAGAATGACACCAGAAGCTTAGCCAACTGTTGAAGTCAATCATTTTGTCCTTATACTGTGGTATCATTCTGGGTGATGGCAGGATGCTACTCAGGGCTAAGGTCATACCTGTCTGGGCTACAAGATCAGAAAGCTCCTCCATGTCTCTTTTTATGTAGTCCAAGGAGGTATGTCTCAGGTCATTCACACCAACATGGACAATGACAGAGTCATATTTGTACTTGCTGTGGAGTGACCTGAGTGCATGCATTATGTGGCGGATCCTGGCACCTGACAGGCAGCTGACAGTGACTTTCTCCTTGTTTAGCCTGGTGAGTGGAACATCAGTGTGCCTGACTATACAGTCACCTATGAATAGAGTGTTAGGTACGTTGTTATGCCTATGGGCTGTGGTTGAGTGGCACACTGAGTTTGTGGGCTATGTGCCATTTGGGTTGTGTTGGGGGGTGGAGGTTGCTTACGTTTCTGCTTTGGAGGTCCCTGTTGCTTGGGTAGATTTTTTTGAGAGCCCCCATGAATGTAGATGTGTGTTTTGTGTTTCTATGTGTGTGTCTTGGGGGTGTAGGTTTTGAGGGACTATGTGATGAGTGTGGGGTGGTGCAAGTGTTTACCTTCTCTTGACTGTCTAGTCCAGTGTTCGGTGAAGAGAGCTTTGCTTCCAGTTTGGTTATATAAGTGCATCTCTCACAGGTTGTAGTGTTGGTTGGTAGGAGGAGAAGGTTATCTGTGTACATGAGGCAATTGCTGCATTGCCCCAAGATGCCCGGATTCATCAGGTAGACAGGAGAAAACATCAGGAGCTGACCCTTAGACATGCCTGGATAGGTGCTTATTTATTAAATACTAAAAACTGTTTTCCTCTAGACAAGTGAGGAAAGTTGAGTGCTGTAGTAATTTGTAGCTTATTTAGTGCCTACAATGAGTTCTGAACAAGTGCTGAGCTCAAAGAAACAGATTTGAGTGCTGAAACTAGAAAACTTCAGTTACACATCACTGGAGATGTATAGTGAGGTCCATGAACAAGGATGAATTGCACTCAGTTATTGTTGTGATGAAGGCTGTGAACTATGGAGGTATCTAGCTAGCTATGGAGGTGATGTGGATGTCCTTCACATACTCAGTAGCTGTGATACATACAAGAGAGTAGTCAGAACTGTGGCCACATGCTGGTGTACATTCCACGTACGATCTACCCCAGGACATACCTACTGGTTTGACTGTAGGGTGTGATGTCTACATTATACTTGTGTGTTTGTTTTCCTGATGAAACAAATCCGTCCATCCTTGTGTGTCACTGCAGGTGCTGTCATGTCTGTGGCAGCAATCTGTGGTGGTGTTGATACTGTCTGTATTATACTAATATAGTTGGAGTCAATGATTGCCCACAATCTGTAGTCCTTCAGACAGCTGTTTGGACACAGGATGTGTATGTCATTTTTGATGTCTGTGACTTAAATAATGGACAGGAAAGGGTCCAGCAAACAGCTTTGATGTATGGACCTGATCACTGGACCTGAGGTATAGTTCACTTCACAAATTTCAACATATTTCAATGCCATGAATGTGATACAGTAGTCTCTCCACTTGGTGACATAGGTGTTTATAGGCACATCTGACAGTTACGAGTGAATACTTCAGTGTGGAGTTGTGTCAAATGCCTTCGGCTTGTCAAGTTCAAAAGGATGATAGTCGTCATGCATGCCCTCAATGACCTCTTTGAGGACATCTAACAAATGTGACAGACATGATGCAGCAATAACAACTCACACAGGTCTATTGCACACAGCCAGAAAATTATTAGGGTCCATTTATTAAAAGGTCCATAATGACACGTTGGTCTGCCTCACAGATGAAACTTAACAGCAGAAACAAAGCCAAACTTGTCCACCACTGAGAGGTTTAAAACTATATAATACTAAAAATCAACAAGTATAAGCAAATAAAAACACAGTAAAATATGAAGTCAACTTAAAGTAACTGGATGAGCGCTTTTGGCAAGAATGCCTTCATCAGATCCTGTCATACTAAACTTAGCTCATCAAATTTAAACAGAGGCTTAGCCAATCAAAGTCTTCTTCCTTACCCTCTACCCTTTCAATAAAGGTTTTAAAGGGAACATTCCATTTAGTCCAGGAATTTTATTAGCCTACAAGTCAGCAATCCAGCGAGTTTCACAACCTCAGTCAAATTGCAGAGATCCCCCATTCCCATATCCTCAGTCAATACTTCAAGAACCACAAAGTTGAAACTAAGGCCAGGATAATTTATATGTTGTGACAAAGCACTGGTTTTACTTTTTAGCCTGATGTCACTTAAATGGCGCAATACCCTCTCTTTAAAGGGTCTGTTTGTCTTACCAACATAAAAGCCATAGCATACATTACAACTAATGACATAAATAACATTCTTAGTATTACAGTTGACATAAGTCTTAAGTCTGTATTTTCTTCCTAGTAATAGGATGTTCAAAACATTTCCTGGAATTTAGAAGCCTACATACTGTACATTTTCTGCATGGAAATGTAACCATTCTCTTAGTGACTGAGTTCATCTTGCTTGTAGGTCTACCTTGATATAGTAGTTGTTTTAAATTATTTTTGTTCTTAAAACAGAATCTTAGTGCATCACTCACTATATGCTGGATGTTTTCATATGCTGCCAAGATCTTCCAGTTGTTTCTTATTATATCACATATTTGTTGCACATCATTGCTATATGTAAGCAGACATATCATTCTTCCTGTTGGTTCTGTATTGTGCTTTGTGGGTTTATCTTCCTTCTCTATAGTGTCATGAAGAAAATACAGTCTACCTTTGGTTCTTCTCACCTCCTTGGTCTCAGCACCCCCTTTATAGATCTTGTTTACCTTGCAGTCTCTCTTACGTAGGTGATGTTCTAACTGTTCAGCTTCTTCATTGTTGTTCATCTTGTTAGTTCATAACTTGGACATTCTAAGAAGCCATTCGCTTAGTGACTGAGTTCATCTTGCTTGTAGGTCTATCTTGACATAGCAGTTTAGAATTCTTTCTGTTACTCAACGCACAGGTATTCAGGAAGGATTGCTGGAAAAAATTGTCTCTTACACAGAACTAGCATGCACCTGGGACATATATTCCTCCATGTTATCAGGGGACAGAGGAAACAAATACATCAAATGCACTCAGATCTGATTAAAATAAATGAAACCTTGCAGATGTACAGCAACACAAATAACAAAAGGCTGGAACAAAAATAAGTTTTACCTAGCAATTCAGATAAACTGATAAAAATGGAAACTCAGAAGCTGAAATGAAGAAAAGGTGGACTAAGCATGATACTTCTCAAGAAGAGCTGTTTGAAAAAAATGAACAGTTAGAAGACAGAGCATGCAGAGAAAACCTGGGATTTTCTGCTCTACCAGAGAAACTGAAAGAAGCGAACTGCATTAATTTTATGAAAGCACAAATAAGCAACTGGACTGGTGTTCCATGACAGAATTTGCTAAGCGAAAGGGCATATCTAGTGTATGTTGCAGACATGGCCATGAAAAAGCAGCCAAGACCTGTACAACCATACCAGCAGAAAGAGCTTATCCTGACAAAACTTTAGTAGAAGGGAAAAGTAATAAAAATTGGAGACAGTAAACTGTTTGTGCAAAATGATTATTCACTGTACATTAGGCAGAAGAGAAGAACATTTATCCCAGTAATCAGGGCATATTGTGAAGCAGGCGTGAGATTCAAGCTGCTGTATCTAGCTGTTTTCAGAATATTTCTTCCTGGCAGATCAAAGCCATTTTTTGATGCAGAACAGGCTAAGGAGGAAATAAAAAAGTTTCTCCAACAAAAAATGAGCCAACAAACGGAATGGGACTCTGCTTTACATTCTTTTGACAATAAAGTTCATAGAGAGAGCTTGCCAGTGAAACATTTTCCAATGCTTAAAAGGAAAATGCTTGAGGGACAGAAAAAAACACAGGAGCTGACTAGAAGAATCAGCAGTACCTTGGACTTGAACCAGAGTCTGGTGATCGGAGATGAAGATGATCAGGAAGAAGACCAGCAAAACTGAAATTAGTCAATAAATGTGAGATTATAAAGCATCAATCTCATTTGGAAAATATGTCTTTGCAAGAAGAAGTGGCTGAGAAGGACTGGACTTTTGATGACTTTATTAAACTTGTGGGTGGGCTGTAAAGCAAATATCCCACTTTATGTTATTAATGTTTAGAAGGACCAAAAAGGGGAGAAGTGACTAAGTAAAACAAATTTTGTTCTTAATAGTATTTGTATAAAACATTTCATGATATAAACTCAATTTGATATAGTAAAACAAACTTGCATATTAAGTAGTGAATAATATTTTAAATGTGGGAGTTGAGAGTGGGTCTTTTTAGTGATCATTGTATGGGATGAACATATTAAAGGAAACAACAACCTTTTTAAGTTTTAGGCTTTACAAAGTGAAAAGGAAGGAAAGGCTAGACAAAAGCAAGTTTAATTTAATGTGCTGTAATTTTGGGTTGCTGGGATTGGGGTGGGGTGTAAAAGTCCACTGATTATATTATATGTACAGCTGAGATGTTTTTTGTTTTTCTTATTTTTGCATAGCTGTATGTCTGGATTAATGTCCTTGGCTTAATCTAAAAACAAATGTTTTCTGCGAGTAGACTTGAGAAACAAGAAAACATGATGAATATCAAGAGAAGTGCCACACTTCTTGGATATGCAATATTAGCTTTTTTTACTTTATCATATGTTCAGTGGGAGTCAAGACGTCTGCAGCTAAAGGCAGTTGTACATTCTGTTCTGTTTTGAGAGAAATTAGCAAATGAATATTTCATGCATCAGCAGAGTTGTTAGCTGTCTTTTTCTCATTGTTGACTAAGTTTCCATGGAGATGAGCTGTCTTCAGGTGCAAGCAAGTAACCTTTGAGTTCCAAGCATTAGTTGCTGAAGGAAATGCAAATGTTAAAGGTACAAGGGCAAGCAGTTTAGAAAATAAAAGTCTGAAATTATTGGAAGTGAATAAGAGACAGCAGCTTCCCTAGCAGCCTTAATACTTCAATGCATTAAATAGAACAGTCTATAATTTAGTTTTATTTAAAGATAGCCAGTGCATTTTTTCTTAAACTTAAAAGTTAATATTTTCTGAAAGTATACAAGCTGTTTTTCACATCTGGGATGGGAACAAGAGATATGGAAAGAACAGACAGCAATCAGTGTAAGTGGGAGAACAGGCTGTAATATGTGCCTTAGCATGGGTAACCTTAAATTGTAGGTTAAGTAATACCTGTGGGCGCAGCTGTCAATTGTGGACAATTGTTCCTATATATAAGGTTAAACTTAATTTTTTGAAGATGTGCATAGTTTTGTGTGTCTGTTCTAAGTTAACAGGTTATGAAAGTGATCCGAAAATGTATTTCATTTTTTGTTAGAGGGTTTTCTTTAATGAAAAATGTGATATAGGTCCAAATGGAGGTGACAAGAAACAACTGTATAAATGATCAACCTGACAAACAAATGGTGCAAATACACATTCAGAAAAGTTGTCATGTATAACAGGTGGGAATGATAACTTCTTATCAGAATGGCTATGTTATCCATATTATTTTGGAACATAAATGGCCTTCCAGGTATAGGCAAAAAGGTAAGAGTTTAACCTTCTTTAGCTAATTCCTGTACGATCTGTCCCTCTCACTCTGTAAATATTGTAAATAGCTTTTGACTTTGACTTTAACTGTGTGCATTTGTTAAAATGTATCTGCACAATATTTTTCCATTATGGGCAATATTGCCCACACTTTGTATTATTTGATATGTATTTGTAGTTGTACCCTATTTTTATTGGATTGCTATCTTTACTGTAATCTGTTTCATGGAGCTTTCCTCCCCAGGCCTCCACTGAAAATGGGCTCTCTGGGCCCAGTGGACTTCCCCGGTAATCAAACTGGAAATAAATAAATAAATAAATAAATTATACTAAGAAACACATGGAAAGAAATGCGCATACAAACTGATAAAGGAATGATTCTAGGATGGATATTCAGTAGAATTTCAGGGCAAAGGAAAGGGACAGTAATTATACTAATTGCAAGAGGATGTCCAGTGGTGACAAAAGCGGAAAAATAAAGGGTAATAATTGTAGATTTTTGGTAGAAAGGAGCTACTGGCAAGGGAGGAGGATTGTGCTGACATGCATTTATATTAAACACAACAATAAACATACAGAATATTATCTTCATAAAGTAGCAGAAAGTATTCTAAGAATTAAGCCATCATGAGAATGGAAAAGGGAGATTCTGCCAATAGGTATTACTGCAATAAGGGTATAGGAATACACAAGGGGGGTGGAATTTACTGAAAAAATTGGCAAAGGAACCAAGGTATTGAGAGCAAATAATTAGTGAAGGAAAGGTAATGGAATGCGAATACGCCAAGAATGCATTTGGACTGCAGACTACAGATTGCCTTCCCTATCAAGGACTGACATCACAGTACAGGCAAACAGAAACGGATAGGGGGATTGTAAGCCAAACACCAACACTGGTACAGTTTTTAGCAGAATCTAGAATAGAAGCTTCTACTAAAAAGTGGATAATTAGTAGGTTTTATATATATATATATATATATATATATATATATATATATATATATTGTTTAATAGCTATATGAAGCAATCAGATGAGGTTCTACAGGATTGAAAAGAGAGAATGGATAAGCAATTCACAAAGAAACAATGAGAGGATATAAGTATGGCTCCCAAATATGCAGCAAAGTCTAAAAGATTTAGGATTTTGGCTTAGAAGTATTTGTATAGGTATTTCTATACCCCAAGCAAACTCCAAAGAATTTAACCTGAGGTAGATTGCAAATGTTAGAGGTATGAAGGGGAAGAAAAAGGAAACTGAGAACATATTGTTTGGATGTATAGTGAGTTGGTATACTTTAAAAATTCCCTGCAGCCTGCTCTGTCAGAAGTACTGGATGAGCAAATTGGAGTTAACTAAGAAAATGATTTTTTGACCAGTGATACAGAATTGGAATTGCCTAGACATAGTAAAGCCTTTGTGAGTGTAATCCTGATGGCTGCTAAAAAAACAATTATTAGAAAATGGAAATCAAAGTGTGAACCAACCATATTAGAAGTGGTCAATATTGTAACAGGGATAAAAGAACTAGAAGTGGGATTTTTAGAAAATGGTAGGATCAAATTACATAGAAAAAATGGGAATTGTGGGAACAATACATGCATAATAATGTTTTGTTGGAGGATTGAGATTTAAGGGAAGGCAGAAATTAAATGAGCCATTAAATGTCCAATTAATAATGACTATGTAGAAGATTGTATGTGATGTATAATGTTTATAACTGAAAATATGTCAATATTGTTTTTCATTTATATTATTTATTTATTTATTTATTTATTTATTTATATTTGTTGACCGGGAGTGTCCGACTGGACGTAGGTCCATTTTCAGGGGAGGCCCGGGGAGAAAAGCTCCACAGTTAAAATAAACAGACAGTAGTTACATTGGATTACATAGCGATTAACAATTTACATAGCAATTACTTACAACATATTTACAGATGAAGAACATAGTACATCAGTAGACAACTAGAATCTTTATCTGTGAAGTACATAACAGACATTAACAAATGTTACAATAAGAAGTTCCTGCTGTATAATAAGCATCTGAGCTTGCTATAATCAAGATAGTTAGTGGAGTGGAAAGAAAGGTAGTGGTTGGATGGGGTGGGTGATATTAGAGTGGGAGATGCAAGGGCATAGCCAGCATGTTTTTAGGTGCGCTTTTAGTAAAGTTTTGAAGTGGGTGCATGATGGTATGGAGGTAATTGTGGGTGGGAGGGAGTTCCATAATTTGGCTATGGCGCAAGAGAATAGTGCTTCACCAGCAGAGTTATTGGCTTTAGTTATCTGCAAGTGATTTTTGTTGCTGGATCTTAGTGGTCTGGTGGTGCGATAGGGTTGGAGTAGACTCTGGAGGGATGGGACATTTAGTGGATGGTTTACTAGTTTGTGGGCAAGTGAGAGTTGATACCACTGAAGGAGGTGAGGGAGTTCAAGCCAGCCCAGTTCAGCAAGTGAGAGACAGTGGTGACTACGGTAGGATGCCCCTGTGGCAAATTTGGCGCTTTTGTTGTAGCAGGTCTCTAGCTTGTTTAGATCGCATTGCCTTAGGTTGGTATATATTGGAGAGGCATAAAGTAGGGTGGAGATAAAGTGGGAATTTGCTTTTGAAATCTTTGCTGCTTTGGCGAGAAATTGCTTATTTCTGTATAACGCTCCTAGTTTTTTGTGGACTTTTTTTATGGTCATGGATATGTGAATGTCAAATTTTAGTTTATTGTCTATTTCTACTCCTAGCAATTTGGTGTGTTCAGTTGGGTATATAGTGGTGTTGTCTTTTGCTGTGATGTTAAAGTGAGAGTTGTTTTGAGTATGTTTGGATATGTTATTTATTTCTATAAATATATGTGTATATATATATATATATATATATATATATATATATATATATATATATATGTTTATATGTATGTTATTTATATAATATATATGATTGCCTATGTCCTACGTGATAATTCAATAAAGATGTTTCTTGTTTAAAAAAAATAGTCAAGATAAAAAATTATGTATGCACAAATGAAGTGGCTCACAGATACTCATATTTATGGGGAAATTTTAAGATGAATTATTTATGAGTATGGATTTAAAAGGCCTCTATTAAGGCAGCTAAGGATACGGGGAAGGAGGCTAAACAAAAGATAATTAAAAAAGTTAGAAACTGAAAGATCTTGTTTATGAATATGGATAGTAAGATACAAGAAGGTAAATGTTTTTAGTCCCTTTAGCTTTATATACAAGTCAGAGATATTTTTGTCATCCAGAGGGGAAGTTGAATATGATAATTAATAAATAGTTGATCCTTCCAATAGAACAAGGTGGGCTAGGTTTAGTTGATTTGAAAGGATATTTTAGAGCTACATAATTAAGTTTCACATACATAACACAAGCAGAAAGGTATAGTTCAATGTGGAAAGGGCCAATGATGAAGCAGGAAGGGAACTCAAAAAATAAGGAGAGAGCGGGGCATTGGATGCAGATCCTTAAGGATAATAACTACAGCCATGAAGAAAATTATATTCATAAAGTAGCAGAAAGTAGACTAAGAACCAAGCCAACATCAGCATGTATAAAGCAGATTTTGAAAATAGAGATGACTGCAAGTAGGGTTACAAAGAATAAGCAAGAGAGGGCTGGAATTTACTAGAGAAAACTGGCAAAGGAACCAAGGTATTGGCAGCAAACAACTAGAGATGGAAAGATAAGAGAATGGGATTAGGTCAAGAAGACGTCTGGAATGCTTGTTAGAACTTTTTATCAGAGTATAGGCAAAGAGAAATGGGAATCCTGAGTGAAAGACCTGCGCTGGTAGAGATTTTAGTCAAATGTAGAACACAAGCTGCTGTCACAAAAGGGATACTTAGTGGGGAATATCAAACACCACATGATAACTATAAGAACAAATCAGTGTAGGTTGGAAAAGATTCTGAAAGAAAGAAAGATTTGTTAACCAGTTTACAAGAGAACAATGGAGGAAAGTTAGGGCATATGTATGGCTCCCAAACATACAAAGTCTAGAAGGTTTAGGGTTTTTGCTTACAAGTATTTGCATAAGCATTTTTATACCCTAAGCAGAGTCAAATAATTTTTCCTCAGGTAGATAACAAATGTTGGAGCTGCTATGGGGAAGAAAGAGTTAACAGGGAACATATGTTTTGGGAGTGTAATGAGTTGGCACTTTTTAAAATTCCCTACAGAGTACTCTGTCAGAAATAAATGGGCATGACTAAGAAAATTATTGTTTTGATCTGGGACACAGGATCTGAATTAACTAGACACAGTAGGGTCTTGTTAAGTGTAATTCTGGTGGCTGCCAAAAAAGCAATTACTAAAAAGTACCAATCAACGTCTAAACCAACTGTATTTGGAGCACTGAATATTGTAACAAGAAAAGAGAACTGGCTGTGGGATTTTTAGAAAGGGATGGAGCAAATTACATAGAAATAAATGGAAATTGTATGAACAATACATGCAGAATAATGTTCTGGAGGAGGAATGTAGTTTAAGGGAAGGCAGGAATTGAGCAATTTATGTAATGTTGGACTGATAATAGTTAAAAAAGAACATCTGTGATATATGTAACTGGGAACATGTTAACATGGTTTGTTTTCTTTTATATTAATGGATGTTTACGTATGTCTTAACTGATAAATTAATAAAGCTGTTAAAAATGCAGAACAGTGAAACACAACTGTAAAAAAATCCATTCACTGGCAAAGGTAACCAAGGTTCTAATATGAAAAAATATGTATATATTAGCAGAAATTAATTGTTTAGCCTATAACACCTTTTTACAGAAGGAACATTTGCCACATGGATAACAACACATAGGCCTTTTTTTAAGAACTCAAAAATTCAGATATTGTTTTTTGTTTACTAAAAGCAACCTACGATGATGCAGGTAACAAGTCATTTAAGTCATGATCAGCTAGTAAAATAGCCCAGTGCTTGTGTAGAAGTTGTTTCAAAAAGCTATTATTACCATGAGTAATAAAATCGATGGTTCTGACACACGCACTGCAATTAACTCCCTCATGTATTGGTATTATCCTATTCAGCCACTTAGATACTCTAAAAAATTCCTTACCTACATCTCGCCTGTCAAAAACTCACATGATAAAGCCCTCTGATCCTCTAATGTGTCCAAACTGTGGAATTCTCTACCTCTATTTCTCTGTGAAGTCACTAACAACAGACTACTTAAAATTAATTAACAACAAATCGTTATTCTAAGTGGACATGCTACTGCTTATCTCCTTCAATGTATACAACTGAATGACTGTCTAAGATGTATACAAAACATGGAGCTTTTCTCCCCAGCCCTCCACTGAAAAAGGAGAAAAGGAGTTTTTGACTAAACCTAATTGGACTAACCCGATAAACAAATGCAAATATATATATATATATATATATATATATATATAGGCCAACACGAAGGGACTCTGGCTAACAAAGTTCACAGACGATTGCAAGTTGGGAGCTATTATTAACTCCCCAAGTGATGTTGACATCCTGCAGAAAGGCCTCACTGAGACCAACGACTGGTGTCAGAACCATGGCCTTAAGCTCAATGCCAAAAAATGTGTTGTCATCCCTTTTGGGAAAAACTCAGTTCCCATGAATTACCACATCGATGGTAGTCCACCGAACACAGAAAGCATTATAAGAGATCTGGGAACACAGGTTGACAGCAACCTCTCTTTTGACCACCACATTGCCATTGTGGTTAGAAAGTCCTTCTGTGTGGTACATCTCATTACTAAGGGTTTTGCATCCAGGAAGAAAGAGGTCATTGTCTCCCTCTACTCTTCCCTCATTAGGCCAATCATCGAGTACAATGCCCCATTTGGCATGTACTTCACTAGACACCTGCAACACCTGGAAAGGCCACAAAAGTACCTCACAAAGATGATCCTAGGCCTTAAACAGTTGTCCTATATGGACAGACTCAAAAAACTCCAACTGTTCTCTGTCTCATATTGCCTACTTAGAGGTGATCTCTGCTTGACTTACATAGGCCTTAAACAGTTGTCCTATATGGACAGACAGAAAACTCCAACTGTTTTCTGTCTCATATCGCCTACTTAGAGGTGATCTCTGTTTGACTTACAAAGCCATGTCTGACCCAGCTCTGTTAAAAATGCTACATCTAAAGAAATCCCAATCCCTCTGAACCACATGCTCCAGAGACCTCAACTTCATTACCACAATCAACAGAACATGCTGGAGGGACAGGTTTATAACCCAGAGACTGCCCATGCTATGGAATAGACTTCCCATACATGTCAAACAAAGCACCTCACTGGCCCTATTCAAGAGAAATCTTGATGAGTGAATGGGAAATAGAAAATTCACCCCGGGGATCACTCCAGCGGCTCTACTCGACAGAGGCACTGGGGACTAATGTCGGGTGTCACAGTGCCAGGGTAATCCTATGGGCTAGGCTTGTAAAGGCTCCAGGGCCATTAGCCTAGTGCACACCTATGAACCCATAAATAAAACTAAGTGGGCTTGTTAGTATTATAGGCAATAATTCATTACTCTCACTCATATCTACCATCTCCTTAGCTTTTAATATGTCCAAACTGTCATACCTGCTTTCTCTAAATCCTCTACCAAGTTCGTCTGAGAAGCTACAATAATCGGAAGATGAAAAAAAGATCTGCTGAATCCTTAAGAGCTAGGATTTTGATATGTTTTAGTCATATGGGGGTGCAACTGGGGTGGGGGCAACTTGAAGCAACTAAAAAAAATTCTGATGAAAAGGCTTCTGATATATTAAGGTATTTAGAGTACCATTGAACTGCATAGTGACCATAACATCAAAAAACTAAATTTCTTGGAGGGCATAATTTAATATGAAGTGTATCCCCCATTTATTTTCATTAAGATAAGCAACAAATTCTGTTGTATCAGATTCTATAACAAAAATGAAGACTCAAACCCCACCGGCAGTGATGAATACCCACAGACAAAAGGTTGATTGTTATAAGTGTTTTCATTCTTTATTCTCATTAGAAGTTCACCACTGCCGGTGGAGTTTGTCTGAGTCTTCAGCTTTTAGTTTTGAGTTGGTGGTGCAGTGTTTTTATCAGATTCCACAACAAGCCAACAATCTTCAAAATATCTGTGCCACATGTCCATGGGGCATCTAGACTTTATTGTTATCATTGTATATCAGCTGATCCTCCAAATACTCCATAAAAAGGTCTGCGTAAATGGGTGCAAAGGAGGTGCCAGTTGCTGTAACACATGCATGAAAATAACAAGGGCCCCTAAAGTAAAAGACATTCCTGGTTAAAAGTAATTCATTCAAAGGAACACAGCATTAAACCAGGATGAGTTGTAATAACCGTGTAGAGTCTTTTATTACTGATCTTACTACTTGGAACAGAGGTGCTAAAAACATAGCAAGAAACTCACACAAAAGCTCTGTGATGGAACTATGGTCTGAGACTACAGGTCTTCCTGGAGGTTTAGTTGGATGTTTATGTATTTTAGGAAGAAGGTGGAAATATTAGGGCTTAGGATCGTTGACAGTCAGCTGATGCGGCAACTTAGAAGAGATGCTATATTCATACATCAATAAGGCCAAAAAATTATCAGTGTCTAACATAAAACTGGACATGGGGTCTATAACCATTTTTGCACAAAATCTTCCATCCTGTAGCTGGATGAGAGAGAGAGAGAAAGAGAGAGAGAGAGATTCATGCTCATAATAAAACATATCTAAAAATTACAAAACTTCCTTCTTTATCAGCTTGGGTAACAATAATATTACATAGTGTCTGTCAATCAGTAAGTATCGAGTTATCATGCCATTTCACAATTGATTCCCTATAATGATAATGTAACTCTTTCAATAAAGCATTTTCAAGCACAGATACAGTCGTATTATCCTTTGGACAAAATTTAGATTATTTGTTCAACACTCTTGTTGTTGATTCTTAGTTGTTTGTCTTCTCTTGTTGTTCTGTGCACCCCCAAGGTTGTTTCTCTGGTTGCTCCATGCATCTTGAGGCTGTTTTCTTGAGTGCTTCCTACAGCACCACTGACTTCAATAATAAAGCTTAAAGAGAGGCAGCAGCAGCTTTCTAAAACACATCCAAAAATGCAGGCATGCATCAATGTTATTATTTTTAATTGTCTAGATTCTGAAATAGGATATATTGATGTCAACCCAAAACAAACTAAGTATTTTAGCTGGGGTTTGGGTGTTCCACCCCCATGCCCTCAAAACTAGAAACTCCGCTGCTGCACAATAATGGTGGAATGGCAAATGCCGCATTAATGAAAAAAACCCTGATACCCAGCTGCAGCATTCCAATGGAAAACTCCAAATAGTCAAACTGTATTTGCAGGCCAGAAATGATATACCTTACAAAAACTTCCTCGGGTACACACCCAATCCCTCCAGCTGCCAGGCAAACACTGGAAATGAAAACATAATAATAATAATAACAATAGTAATAATGATATATAAACCAGCAACAGTTATTGTTAGTGCAATTCAATGTTTGTGGTTCACAGTTCATGCATTTAACAGTACAAGTGAAAAACATCATTCTTAAAAGTGCTCTGGGTTGTAATTAATCCATGTGCAATGCAGAAAATTGTTAAAGCATCTAATGTTTCCATTTATTGCCATTTACTTTGTAACATAATTCCTTAGGGCATTACATACTGTAATTGTCCCACTGGTAAATGTACAACCAGGCAGATTCTGTTTATAAAAAAAATCAGTGTCAGTTGCTTTAAATAAGTCAATAAAAGGTTTTATTTTTTTTTTACAGAGAATGTAAACAACTGCAGTGTCTTCAGAATTAGTGCACATACTTAATCAGTAATGCATATCAAAATGACAAGCCCTGTGTAACACTTCCAGCCCATCAACATTCATCCAGCACTATCGTTGAGGGCCTATTATAATTTCATATGCATGACTTTGTGACTGACCTAAGAACTGCTACGAATGAAGGAAAGCCTCAGGTATGCCCTGAAAGTAGGCTGTGTTTAGTGGGACTAATCCAGTCGACAATTTTAAATAAATAAATAAGAAATATGAACCAGTTTCTTAATGTTTTTCATGATATTATAACTTAGCTCATGGATGCTTTTTCTCTTTTTGCTGTGATTCAAAACTTGTATTTTATATTTTTTCTAAAACGAATATCAATATCTCATAATTATTCTGTTACAATTTTCTATTTACCAGACTGGACACATTTATGGTTATATCAAATATGATATCTGTAATATCAGTGGTCTGCCTATTACATTGAACAGAAAAGGTTTTATCATTTCAGTAGTATCAGCAATAGAATATTGTCTATTTCAAGAATCATATCTTAATTAGAAACAAACTGCTGAGATTTCTTTCAAGTATACTTGGAGACAACATGTTGCATTTAATGTGTTATATATATTTTTATAAGTATTTATTAGAAATGGGAGATTACCTAGTTGCCTGGTGGAGAACATGTATGTTACGTAGGACACGGTGATGAAAGCTCTAGTTGGGAAAAAGAGTAAGGGGTGGTACATGACCACATCAGCAACAAGACAGGGATGTACAGTGGAGGATGACTGAAGTCTTCTATTGCACAACTAATTGAACAGTATGTGTATGTACACATACATATATAGAAAAAGTGCATTGCTTTATAGTAATGCATTATAAAATATAATAAATTTGTTATGTCTTTTCCCCATTAGGGGTCGCCACAGTGGAACTCCGGTCCTCTAATGATTGGCAGTGGATTTTTACAGTGCCGAGTTGCCAGCCCAACGCCCAACCTTCAAAGAAGGTACAGTCTTTCATGCACGCACCTACCTGCATGTCTTTAACGTCACTCAACCACAGGGAGGACATGCAGACTCCAAACAGAAGGCGCTCCAGCCGAGAATTGAATGGGAGAACCTCTTGCTGAGAGGCGACAACCCTAACCACTGCACTACCGTGGCCCTATAAAATATAATAAATATATGTTGAAAAATATTTAAAAATTCTGTAAAACTTTTTTTAGAACTCACCCTGTTCTATAAATTAAATACAATAAAAAGGTAAACATGCATAAAAATATTTAAAAGAATCATTTATGAAATTTCAAAATTGCAAGTATTTCTCCACTAAAAAATCAAACATACTAGAGTTCTAAAGCTTTTATTTCAATAAACATGAAACAGAGCAGTGTGTTCATTTAAACCAAGTCTATATATATGACATTACAATACCGTTGCCAGCATAATTCTCTGGGTTCAAGTCTCAGAGTCTATGGTCCCCCCTCCCACTATATTTAACCTGTTCCAAAATGCTGAATTTAAAATTATGGCCTGGGCAGTCACTAATGTGTTTGGCTAGAGCATTAGTATTTAAAGATAAAATAGAAAAACATACCCCATTTGACTATTATATTGTAAGAATAACACAAAGTGTTATTTATTCTTCATTCTTTCATGTTACTTTTCTTATTAAAACAGTAAATATTAGTAAACATTCCGAAAAACAAAAAAAGAAGTATATATATGTATATATATATATATATATATATATATATATATATATATATATATATATATATATATACATTACAGAAATCCCTAAAAATCATTCCACTACCATTTCCATTCAGTGTCACTTGCAAATAAATCCAAGTTTAATGATTAAATTTTACTTCTGAAAGGTAGTCTTCCCATTTCCTCCATGTTGCTTTTACCCTGTTGTCTTTCCTTCAAAACCGAACCTCTTCCTCTTCCCTATATCTGGAAATTAAATTCAGTAGATCTTTTAAGTTGGGCTCAAAATCCTTCTTCCAGTTGCTCATTAACACCTTTCTTTCCTAACAACAGTATTACTTAAATTGACTTTTGTTTATTCACCTAGTGCAGTCACTCTAAATCCATCCCCCAAAAAACATTGTCATTCCCTTTCCTGCTCTATCCAATATTTTAATAAAATTATCAAACTGTTTTTTGTAGATCTCTACCTTGTAACACTCCCAGAAATATGTTTTCAATTCCTTTTTGCCTGCCCTTTACATCTCCAACAATTCATACTGGTATAGGGCGATCATCCATTGTATCCTCTCAGGAGTATAAAGATATTCGTGGAAACACTTCCACCCAAAAGTTCTGAAATTCCTTAACATGAAAACTTAAGTCACATGTAAATCTTGTACTGTTACTCTACACTCATCTGACACTCCAACAGTTTAACCCAGTCTTTAACTATTTTAGATACTTCTCCTAGACCCAAATCTCTGACTACCTTATACACATTTACTGGTAAGAGCCTACTTATTCCAATTTTTCTTGCTCCTGTGCCCTATCCAGTTCACTATTGCTGGCAGATTCTTCCTCTGCATTCTACTCCAAGGTAGACGCCTATCATCTGCTCTTATTGCTAATTATCAGAGAAATACTTATTGTGGACGATACCCCCCCCCCTTGCTTCATTCCGGCATATGACAGAATCATTTCAATTTATATCCTACAAGTATTTAATTGGTGTATTAAGTTTTTTCATCTTTGTCCATCTGTTTCATTCTTTCCTTTACTAACTGTGAAGAGTAGCCTTTCGCCACTCTCTCTCAAATATCTTTTCATAAACAATGTACCTATCCCTAGACATAATTCCCATAATACTGAAGAGCGTATCTGCTTGACTCACTTACCCCAGAATTCCCTTAACCAATCTGGATTGACTTGGTCTCCTGCTTGATAATTACACCTAATTAGCAGAGATAACTGAGTTGCTATATTACAAACCCTCAGGATCATGGACTGCTAGACCTCCCAACTCCTTTGAAGGTATACCAACTTTTACATTTCACATAAGGTCTTTCACAACCCATATAAAGTCTATGATCCAATTATTTAACCTATCAATATCCCATTTCTCGATTCTTATCAAGAAACCTAAGTTAAATATAATAAATATAATGTTACATAACAATGGACCACTTAAACTGTTCCATGTGTAAATTCATTGCTTTCCACGGCAGATTTTTCTGAACTTCCTGCATTTTATGTTGATTGTACACAAGAATGAATCCTTATAAGTATCCATTAAACATACCCCAAGTATATAAAGCCTCTGTATGTCCACCAGTATCTGTTTAGCTGCATAATCCTGTCCTTTTCCCCCATATTTATTCCAATAGCCTTGGATTCACTCTCATTCACTTTGTAACCTGAACCCTTGCCATAGGATCTAAGCATTTATTCCAGTTTCTCCCAATCTTTGTTTAGATTACCTAGTGTCAAGATTATATCATCTGCATACATGGCTATTTTCAACTCAGGCTTGCCCCATATATATCCCTTAATGCTATGCTGCTGAATTATGAGTGCCAATGGCTCAATGTAAATAGTAAAAAGCAGGGGGGGATATGGGGCAAGCCTGCCTCATACCTCTTGTCATGCTACATACCTCCAAATGCCACCCTGAGATCTTTACTTGTGCCTTAGCACCTTTACAAATATTCCTCAAACCCTCTACCCATAAGATGGAGACTCCCAGATTCATCATTTTGGCAAAGAGGAAGGGCCACTCTACCCTATCAAATGCATTTTCATCATCGAAAGCCACCAAGGCCACCTGTTCTTTCCTAACTTGAATATCTGATAATGTTGCTGTGTCTGCACAAAGCCATATACTGATCTGGGTCTATTACATTTTCTTTGGTAGTTTAGCCATAAACACTTTATAATCATAGTTTATTATCATAATTTTCCTTTTATAATTCAGTTTCTAGAGGATTCTTCCCTTCCTTTCTAATAACATTTATTATTCCATGCTTCCATTAATCCAGGCATGCCCCACTCTTCCAAATTACATTAGAAAGGTTTTTCCATACTTTTATTACTTTGTCCATGCACAAACGTCTGTTGGTAGCTGTCTGAGCCTGGTGTCTTATTCCTCTTCTGCTCTATTAAAGCATTCTCAATTTCTTCTTCACTTATTTCTTTAACAAGAAATGCCCTTACCTCCTCCCCCATTCATGGCATATGTATCCCTTCCAGGAGTTCTCCTAAATGCTGGTTTTGTTGAAACCCCTGCTATTTCCTTATTGGAATACAGTGCCTGATAATATTCCTGGAAAACTCTTAAGATCTCATCTGCACTCTCAAGTGTCAGACTTTGTTGCAGTTCCCTTAAAAATACCTAATATTCTTACATTTTCAAGTATTCCTGTTTTTGAATGTTGTTGTTGTGTCTTTTGGCTTTTCTCGGTTAGGGGTCGCCACAGCGGAACTCCGGTCCCCTAATGATTGGCAGTAGATTTTTACGTGCCGAGTTGCCAGCTCTGACGCACAACCTTCAACGAAGGTACGCCCATTCACGCATGTCTCCACACAGAAGATGCTCTAGCTGAGAATCGAATAGGACAACGTCTTATTGTGAGGTGACAATGCTACCGCAGCACCACCACCGCAGTAGTGAATCCACTCTTTAAATTCTCTAATTTCTTTCTCTCTCTCTGTTAACCATTTCTCCTGCATTTGAAGCTTTCTTAATCTACCCAGTTGCTCTTACCTTTCCCTCTTTCTATCATCTTAAATTTTTATCTTATTTTACCAGTTATAACCCATTTTAATTTCTCCCAGTCATAGCTCTCCACTATCCACATTTTCACAGGATGTCCAGAGTTTTACCTCACATTTCTGTGGTACTTTTGGCAAATCAGTGAGGACTGACTTCACTAAATAGTGACATCCATTTAAGTTTCAGACTTCGTATCCTTCAGAAAATCCATGCTAGCACAAAATTTTTATTCTAACAACTTTCTAATTTTATAAGAACACTGTTTAAAATTTGACCCCATTTTTGGGTCTTGACTCCCTCATTATTTCTTACATTGTCCAGTTTTTTTTGTGGCAAGAGGTTGAGAGGTATGCTCCCAGTCCCTAGGCAAGACTCTTTCATTAGTTTATATCCTTTCACTTACCAATACCTTCACATGATATAGCCTCCTTTTAGCAATGAGATTCTCAGAACCTTCCAATGTTTAGAGGCAATCCTAACCTCCCTACTACCCACCATAACTGGACTGGGGAGTGATATGAAAAACATATGTTTTGTCTTTTGTATCTGAAAGCTATATTGAGGCACACTGCACCATTTTTACCTGAATTTGATCTTCCATAAATACCAAAATCGTATCTACCTTCACCATTTTTAAGCAATTTACACCATAAACAGTATAACATAGATCCAATGATCCCTGAAGTATCATGAATAGGCCTGAAGCATTGTTGGGTATCATGCAGAACTCCATGATGTGTGTGATAAGATTACTGATTTGTTCTTGAGACACACTTTCAAGTACCTCAACAACAGAGCAAAGTGAGGGTATTGGCCCATAACTGTGTCATTCCATTCACATCACTGTTATGAAGGAGATTAACATTTCCTCCTTTCATAGAGTATGCACTTGGCACTCCATTAGGGACATAGTTACTAGATAACTAAAAAGAAATTGCTCGGAAAAATTTATACAAATAGCTATAGCACAGAGACTAGCTAAGCTTCAAGGTATGGCAGACTTAAAACATTTAAACTACACCTTTGCTAAAAATTGGCAAGTGTAGGGGAAACAGACAGATTAGAGAGGCCAGAGCTCTATGAAGGCAGTTAATGTGCAGATTGAGTCCACCTACCTTCTCCTCACTGATATACAGAAGCTACAATTTTTTAATCAGTATCCATTCCACAAAATCCATTCAACATATTTTGCAAATGCACAGTCCAGTTTCTCTGTCTTATTTTTTCTCTATCTTTTAATATCTGCTTCTGTTGATGCCATGGCACTTATAAACACTTTGCTCATAATTCCCGCTATTCACTGGTAAGACTGTGCTCCCCTTTTCATGCACACTTTGTGACGTTTCCTTTCAAACCATGATCATTTTCCTTTTGCCTTCTTTTCAATGCATTAAGTGAATCTGTGCTAATTTTTTTTTGAGGAACAGTCATTGTTCTTCCAATATCATACATTAAACTAAGCTCTACCCATAAAACAAAGGAAATATAGGTAAATCTGTGTCTGATTCCAGAAAGTCATGGAATCACACCTGGAGAAATGTAGGAGCTATGTAAACACAATGGTTTCTTTAAATCTCTTGAAGAGAGTAGAGTGGAGTAAAGAATTCTCCGCCATGACATAATAAAGTTTTACATGAGGTGACATTTGGAAGAGACTAAAGGCACTTGTGAAGAACCAAGCAAACCAGAACTAGGCAGAATTGTCACTTTTATCCATAAACTTAAAAACACATAAATGCTTACCTGATTCACCATATTTTCATCTCAACAAGACTTTATCAGATAGGTGCTTGAGTGCTTAAACCTACTAACACTGTTACTTAATCAATTAATTTCACAGAATGCGACGATAGTCCCGATTTTACTTTAGTTGCTGTGTGATGCTTTTAGCTAGTTTGGCCAGCTAAGAATACATCTGTGTTTTACAGTTTAAAATGTTTTAAGTGGCCCAATCCCAAACCAAACAATATCACTAGGTCGGATTGATCAGATTGGGCAGTGTTGCACTAAAAAGGCAGAACTGTGGTAAGTCACTTGACGTTCAGTGACTAAACTCTCTTTTTGAACTATTCTTCGCAATTAAACTTTGCTACAGCTTAGTAAGAGTCCGAATCAATCCCACTGGGTTTCTAGAACTTCAGGAAGGATCCTTAAGTTCAATGTCTTGGGGCTGCAGTGAAGATCATGATTGTGGTAGGGGACTATTTCTTTAATCAGTAGTTAAGTGCTGTGCTGTCTATTATCATTTCCATTAAACTCTGAATGAATTTTATTCATGCATTTGTGTCTTTTCTTGTGAACAAAGAGAGAAATAAAACACAGTATGATGCACAAGCCAAAAAAACGATATAGCACTATAATTCTGTTTTTCCAGTCTTCCTGTCCTGAAAGTAATTTGGCATTCCGGTCTTCTTTTGCAAACAAAGGTCATACCCTAACCAGTATGCAGAACTTTACTGCAGGCTGGGGGCACAAAAAACAAATAAGTGCAAGCTGTACATTTAGACTGGCTTCAGCCTGTCTTTTCAAGGATCAGTTACCTTACAATTCCTTTTAAAATGAAGATGCAGCCTTATGCTAATGGAGGAGTGAAAGGTGTTGCAGACCTGATACTCTGCAAATGAGATTTTAAGCATAGTAGATGAAAATGCACTTTAGCGGAACCAAATATAGCAGCTGGCATGACAGGGTTGGCAGGACAAAGTTAAATGTATCTTCACAGCCTGCTGAGCACAGAATAGCAAGTTTGGAGCACGCAGAAGGAATAAGGTCAAAGCTGAATGTCTTCTAAAATATGCAAGTTCAAGAAAATACTTTATTGCTACTCTGGCAGATTATTCTAGACTGACTGCGGCTGCGGTTTACTCTGTCAAAAGAAAACAAAACATGCATTATATTATTCATCAGAAATAGGCCTTATGCAACAACCATTAAGTTATTTTTCTCAAAACTCCTTAGGGGACTAATCAGACAATATGAGAAATAAAAATACTAAGTACTGTAGAAGCCCATTTGTTCAAAATCCTGAAACATAAGTGCAGTACTGTACAAGAGCTTGCATGAAAATATTTTTCTATTATGGTTAAATGGAGATACACTCTTGCGCTCAGTCAGTGCAGTAACTTTCTCTGAGAATGAAATATTTGAACAAGATTAATGATCTGTATAACTGAGTCTGCTAGCTCTGAGCAATGAACTGGTATTAATATCTGTTTCATCTACATGGCAACAAAACTTATCTTGTCTGAGGAAATGAAGAAGCTAAAGCATTTAACATATAACAAAATGAACGCTTTACACTGCTATAAGGCTACATCTAGAGAAAATACTTCCGATTATATAGTTAGAGTGATCTAGACATGTCACACAGGCCCTAATGACAGTGAATTTCAACTGCTATATCACACATTCAGGTGCCATGTAGACTCATTCGACAAAAGATGCGGGAAAGTGATAATAAGCAGTTTGGCACACATTTGGCTTCTTATCTTCCTTCGGCCTGCCCCTGACAGATAACAATAAGAGGCAGTAGGTGCTGAACGTCAACAAAGGGGCCTACAAGCTCCTCAGTGTGTTCAAAATCAGATCATGTACTTGGTAACTCAGTCACATTGCATGTCACCAAGCAAGACATCTCTGATACACAAAGGGCTCTGCTGCAGCTGATGGTGTACCAGTATCATTCTCACATGCCTACAGTTACACACACCGATACTACAAGATCTCCTATGGGGCACATGGGTTGTAGTAACTATTGTAGCAGCATTTCTGACAGACCCTGTGAAGGAATGCCAAACACTTTGATAAACCACCCCCTTGTAACACCCTCCAGCAGAAGCAGTAGAATTCAAGCGGAAGGGCACACATGGACATGTGAGCACACTCACACACACACACACACACACACACACACACACACACACACACACACATACATGAGTGAGCACCCATGCACACACACACACACACACACACACACACACACACACACACACACATATGAGTGAGCATGCGCACACATGCACACACAAATATGTGCGCACACATGCACACGCGCACACACACACACACACACACACACACACACACACATATGAGTGAGCATGCGCACACACACACACACACACACACACACACACACACACACACACACACACACACAAATGTGTGCACACACATGCGCACGCACACACAGACACACACACACACACACACACACACACTAGAAGTGAAGAAAATGAATGAAGGTGAAGTCTCCAGGGATAAAAAAAATATATAAGGAAGAACACAAGATAGAACATGACAAACAGCAACAGTGGAAAATTACATTTTATTTAGAAGTGGGAGAGCTATGTCTGTGGCTGTTGATGATGGGCAACATGCAGCACTCTCTATATGATGACTGGACGTAGAGTGAATGACCTACATGGTGACAAAGGGGGTTAGCTTTATGCAGAGAGTATGATCCATCTAAAAAACTCTGGGGCTACTGTAAGGTGCATAATTCTACTGCATTTCATACTCACCGTTATAAAAAGGCTAAACTTAGGGGAGAAATAATTCAAAAGTGGAGAAGGCAAAGTCCTCACAACCAATGTATATGTAGAGAAGAGTGTAGCACATGGAAGAAATGCTTAAATGTTACGCAAAGCGCTCAGATATGACATAGGACTAAATTTGACTCTACTTGCTGTGTGGGGATCACTGTACCATATACTGCAGCTGCTGCCCTTTATTATGCTTCCAGAAGGAGATGAAAAGCAGTAAGACAAAGCATGTTTGGTAGTATCACACAGGCATTAAACATTTTACATATAAAAGGCAAGAAGGGGAGCATGAATAAGCACTGCGGCTAGAAAGCAGATGGGTTTCTGGAGGTGAGCCCAGCTATGTAACTATTGTCTGAGAAATGGGACACACTTTATTTACCTTCCCTGAGCTCTCTGTAAATTAAGCACTAATGCACAATATAATAACATACAGAACAAGTTTACATACTGTCAACACTTCATTCATATGTGAAATAATTCAAGCATATAAATCACTTACTGTGCAGTACATATGAACTGTATTTATTTATTCAGAAAATTCAATGAACATAGCTACCACATAATCGGGATCTTCAACATATACATGTGTGCATGTATGTATGATTGTATGTCTACATAAAGAGAGAAAAAAAAAAAAAAAAAAATATATATATATATATATATATATATATATATATATATATAAACATGTACAACAAGCAGGCATACCTATATAAAGTATGTCCATCTTTTACAATCAATATTTTATTTATAAGGTTTTAGTTGGCAGTAAAACTGTGATTCATTTCAGCAATCTTTTAGTCACTTGGGAACACAGTTCCAAATTTAGGAGATGCCATTCAAAGGCATGGAGGCCAACTAAATTCAGCAGAACTCTAGGGACTTTATACATTCAGCCAAAAAAGAAAAGGAAAGCCTTAATTAGAAGCTATGATCTCAGCAGGCCTGTCAGATAAGTAGAAACCTAATCATGCAGTTCCTTATACATAACTTCATAGATTAGTACAAGGTTAACTGCCATTGTTGGTCATTTTAAGCCTAGCCAATTAATCCATGTGAGAATCAAACCCTGCACTTTGTGTTTGTAAGGTAAACACCTTAACCATTATGCCAACCTCCCACCATCACATGAGAGCAAGGATCTTGAAGTCAATGCAGTACCTAAGGTCTACAACGAATAATCACGTCTCATTTGGCTGACAAGCAAATGCAAACCCAAATGTTCTACTACAAGTGCTCAGGTCTCAAGCACTCAGATACTGATGTCTCAAAGCCATCTTGTACAGGTTGCATTTTGCACTGAAACTTGAATATGAATTTGGGCAAGCAACTGCCACACCTTCCTTAACCACATTATTTGAGTTTGAGAGTGGTAAGTGTGGCAGCTGTGAGGAAGAAGTGTAAATTAGGGCAGAAATCAGGAAGGGGATTTAGGTTTAGGCAGTCGGAGGGAAGTTTTAAGGATAGGGAATGGAAAGGGAATTTTAGGGTTGGGATTGGTAGAGGAATCTTAGGGTTAGAGAGCAGCAGGTCAGGTTTAGGATCAGGGAGCAATCGCGGAATTTAGGTTTAGGAAGGGGGGGTTGAAGTTTTAAGTTTCTTGAGTGAACAGTAACTTTAAGGTCAGGGAGGGGAGAAGAATTTTACATTTAGGGAGGGGAGTGGAGTTTTACATTCAGGGAGGCGAGTAGAGTTTTATATTCAGAGAGAGGGTGTAGAGTTTTACATTTAGGGAGGGGAGTAGAATTTTACATTTACGGGCAAGGAGTGGAGTTTTACATTTAGGAAAGGGACTAGAGTTTTAGGTAAGGGAGTGAGGTCTTGAGTTAGGAACTGACTAAATCATTAATGCACCGTCCTTAACTAGCCAAACCACTTCCTCTGTACAAACATAGAAATACCTAATCTTGGATATTTATTTCCTACACTTCTTTCTCTTAGCCCATCTTTCTAAGCTGTTGACTCACACCCCTGTCTCTGCTTCTGACACTACCTCTACCTCACCACTTATCTCCTGTTCTGATGATTGCTTTGAAATATCCCCTTCTATCGTGGCCTTTTTAGACTTCATCAGTACAGTGTATAAAGAAAACAGCCAAGATCACTCTAATCAGAGAAGTGGCAGGAAGAGAAACATCACTGGAAAATATTGGGAAAGCATGCCTATGACTTCAGTTCAGCCAAACAGGTTGTATAATTTATGATTCTGGACAGCAGGACATGAAAAAATCACACTAATAATATCCCGCGAGTTAGAAAACAAGCAGAGCATATCTGGAACAAATCATAAGCCATCGCAAGCTTTGAACAACGTAATGTTACAGTGCAGCTAAAATGCATTAAATATATTACCGCTGAAAGAAATATGTAAAAACCAGCACATCCAAAGTGCAAGTTGTTTGCATTACTAGACAATGTGTAATGTTAAATTATGTAGTACTGACAATCTCCAAACAAGCAGGAAATTCTGCAACCAAGTGTACAATGTAGAATCATATAATTGAAGGAAACATAAATGTAACACAGTAGACCATTTTTGGCCAGAGAGTCAAATCTCCTACCAACTTCATACATTTCAAGTCATGTTAACATCCACAGCAAGAAACACTCGGGACCACATAAACGAGTGCTCTACAAACGGGTGGGAAAACACCACATAAAATACAGCAGGACCCAGTCAGTAAATAATAAAAAGTGGAAACTTTAATCCAAGTGAACACGAAGACTTCTGAATGAATGAGTTAAGCACCAGAGTTTTGTTCAGGACTTTCATCCAAAAACAAAAATGGACTTCTTCTGAACTATTAACACTGAGTACAAACTTCACATTATATAATACATTTGCAGTAATGTGCTCTTTCATTACTAATTACTGGCACTCTCTGTCTGTTCTGTATACAACCAAACAGGAAGTGATTCTACAAGAGTACAGTAGATTTTTTTAAGTATTCTGTACCTTTAATACTGAACAATGTGACTTACACTGAAAATTTAACTAATTTTAAATTATCCTTTCCTATGTATGTAACAATATATGTACTTTGAACAAATGTTTGCTCTTAAAGTTTATTAACTTTAACTCTACACATAAACTCCATTTTTTCATACATTACCTGTTCCTTTT
Organism: Protopterus annectens; assembly: GCF_019279795.1. Taxonomy (NCBI): domain Eukaryota; kingdom Metazoa; phylum Chordata; order Ceratodontiformes; family Protopteridae; genus Protopterus; species Protopterus annectens. The sequence continues at coordinate 65,023,300 of NC_056740.1, read as the reverse complement.
AGGTAGTGAAGTAATTTCTATAGCAGATGATAATTTAAAAAATTTTCCTGTGAATAAGACATTCATATACCTAGCTTATTATTTTTTTATAAATAATGGTTTGTTTATAAGTTACTTCTTTGTAGTTACAAGTTCTAAGGTTCAAATGTTGTTACTGAATTTCATGTACTTTGGTGTTTCACGCATTTGCACTGACGTTAAATATTTCACTGCTTTTAATGTTTAACTTACTTTATGATGTTGCAAATAAAAAAGTCTATTTCCTGGTAAATTTTCTCAATTCTCTTCAAGGTCAGCTGTTTAAGGCAATTGAAACTAGTTTGGAGTAAGATTCAATAAGTGAAAAAGGAATGTGGATGTGGTATTTAACAGAAGTGGGCTGTACGTTGGAGAGCAGCTTGCAATTTTGCGGCATAAATGTTAATATTTGTGTCTATACATGGAGACTAGCATGGGGAAAAGAATCAGGTAACTCCACAAACTTCATTATAGCTGGAAATCTGTTCTTGATATTTCCTAGGTTCCTTCTTAAAAGGGGAGGAAGGATGCAAATCCCCTAAGGAATTTTGTTGTAGGTTGTGTGGGCCACAAAATACATTGTGAGGGTAATAAAGCGAATACCTTACATCTGAAATGAAGTGAGAAGTTTAGAATAGAGGGAGTGTTTCTGTACTCTTAGAATGGAGGGGCCTAGAGGGGTGGTAAACAGATATGATGGATTTCAGAAAAGGGTTGAGATTAAGGTTAATAGTATTGTATACAAGGGTATACAGGATAAAAGTGTATCTGAGGGTGGATGTTAGGCAATGGAATTCAACTAGGAAAAGGCAGTGGTTCCCTCTTTCTTAGTCATATACTGTTATGAAATACACAGATGTGCTTCCTTGGTTAAGAACTTGATAACACAATGACAACCTTTATGCAAAATGGAGATGTGATCTTGAAAGTAGTCAAAACTGTTGTTGAAAGAAACTGAGGCATCCAGCAACATTACTGGGGGTCCTTAAAACAAAATTAAACTAAAATTTAAATTATGCAGTAGGTTTTAGGTTCTATTATTTTATTTAATTGTATTTAGACTTTGTTGAGTAGAGTGACTACTGTACTGACCCACAGTGGATCTGTTTCATGTATATTTCAAATAAATAGCACAGGGTTATACAATATTAAAATAAACACTGAGGAAGAAAATGACTTTTATTACATAAAAGGAAGAAACAGTTACTGCAGTGCAAATACTGGACTACATAGATGGGGAAGAAAGAGGTAACTGTCGACTTATTTTCTGGGAGTGTAATGACTTGGCAGACTTGATTCCCTGCAGACTGCTCTGTCAGAGATACTGGGTGAGCAAGCTGGTATAACTAAGGACACGACTGGTTTGAGCTATGATACAGAATCGGAAATGCGTAAACATGGTAAGGCCTTGCTGAGTCGAATTATGGTGGTTGCAAAAAAGTAGTTACTAAAAAATGGAAATCAAAGTTTAAACTAACTTTACTAGAAGTAGTGAGTATAGTAACAGATAAAACAACTGGAATTGGAATGTTTAGAAAAGGGTAGGAGCAAATTGCATTGGAAAAAACATGGAAATTGTGGGAACAATATGTGCAGAGGAGGAATGAGGTTTAAAAGAAGGCACAATTTTAATGAGCTATGTAATGTTTGACAACAAATAGATGGATTTTAAGTGATTTATAATGTTTGCAACTTCAATTATGACAACATGGTTTGTGATGTATAATATTTACAACCAAAATTATGTTAATATGGTTTGTTATTTATATAACTGTATACTTGCCTATGTCATAAGTGATAATTTAATAAAAATGTTCTTGTTTAAAAAATACTGGACTACATAAAAGGGAGTAATAATATAGCACATTTTGCAGTTAAATACACTTATAACTTTCCTTTTAAAAAGGAAGTTCTGGATTAACATTTGAAACCAGGTAGGCAACAGAATTTATAAAAAAAAATAAATGCTTTAAAACAAAAAAAGTAAGACTGACTTACCTAGATTACAACAGAACTGCTAAAGCAATGATACCAGAATCTTTCTTGAAGAAAATGTATTTTAACAGTAAACAGAAGTCCTTGTACACTGAATTACCTCTTCGAATGGAATGCATTTCCGTTAAGGTACATCTGAGTGAGTTACCTCTTCGAATGGAATGCATTTCCGTTAAGGTACGTCTGAGTGAGTTACCTCTTCGAATGGAATGCATTTCTTTTAAGATACGTCTGAGTTATTCCCTTCTAAATAAAAGCATCACTGGCATGAGGTCTTAGTTGGTACTGTGATGAGCATGTGCTTTATCTGGAGCTTTCCATTTTTTTTTTTTACATCCTATTGCAGCTTCCCTGTCTGCTGATCATCTAACCTATGTCACAATCACCCATTCATTCCCATACGCAGGACAAAAGCCATTCATGACAGAAATGTCATCTAGACAGCAATAACAGGATATGGAGGGATTTTCTGCATGAACTCCAACCCTGGTGGCTGATGTACATACTCGCAGATAGCCATGACCTCATCCCTGGGGACTGATGTACATAGGTTCATAGGTTCATAGGCTGGTACTAGGCTATCATAACAATTCCCTGGCTATTTCTTCCCACACTATTTACTTCCCTGGACCACTGTCTAACAGGGCGACTGACGTGATTCCCGGGGTGAATTTCCTTTCTCCCATCCAATCGTCAAGGTTCCTTTTGAAGAGGGCTAAAGAGGCACTCTGCTTGACATGTATGGGCAATCTATTCCAGAGTCTGGGGAGTCTCTGGGTCAGGAACCTATCCCTCCAGCATGTTTTGTTTATTGTGATGACAAGGTTTAGATCCCTGGAGTGTGTGGCTCTGAGGGATTGGGATTTCTTTAAGTGTAGCATGTCCAACAGCTCTGGGTTTGACATGGCCTTGTATGTTAAGCAGAGATCGCCTCTGAGTAGACGATATGCGACAGAGTATAGCTGGAGTTTTTTAAGGCGGTCAGCGTAGGGCATCTGTTTTAGGCCTGTGATTCTTTTAGTGAGGTATTTCTGCGGCCTTTCCAGTTGCTGCAGATGTCTTGAGAGGTACATAGCAAATGGGGCATTGTATTCTATAATGGGTCTAATGAGGGATGAGTACAGTGGGACAATGGCCTCCTTTTTTCTGGATGAAAAGCCCTTAGTGATGAGGTGTACCACATAGAAGGATTTCCTGACTGTTGTGGCGATGTGGTTATCGAAGGTGAGACCACTGTCCACCTATGTCCCTAAGTCTCTTATCACACTTTCGGTGTTTAGTGTACTGCCACCTATATGGTAATTCATGGATACATGTTTTTTCCCAAAGGGGATAACTATACATTTCTTGCCATTGAGCTTGAGCCCATGGCTCTGGCACCAAGCATCTGTTTCTGTAAGTCCCTTTTGTAGAGTATCCACATAATTTGGGGATTCAATAATGGCTCCCAGTTTGCAGTCATCTGCGAACTTTGCTGGTCTGAGTCCCTTAGTGTTGGCCTGTACTTCAGAGAAGTAGATGCCAAACAAGAGTGGTCCCAGGACTGAACCCTGAGGTACTCCACTTGTCACCTGTCTGGAGCTGGATTTGGAGTCGGCTACTTTTACAGTGTGGGTTCTATCAGTAAGCCAGTTAGCAACCCATTGGGTGACATAGGGATTAATGCCCAGCTTAGTAAGTTTATCTATGATTCCAGAGTGGGGGATGGTGTCAAAGGCCTTGGCAAGGTCTAGATAGGCTGTGTGGACCACCTTACCCTTGTCCATGGCTCTGGAGACTGATTCGAAGAAGTCAATCAGGTTCAGGAGACAAGATTGGCCCTTCACGAACCCAAACTGGGAGGGGTCCAGAAAGATGGGTTGAAAGGGGTGGTCACTTTTGAATTCTGGTACTATGGAATACAGTAGAATGGCCAATAAATTTAAATAGTTGAAGGGGAGGGATTTCAAAAATGATCATTTTGTGATTACTCACACAAGCCAGTGAAAGTAGAGAGGAAATGAGATATATGGTCAGATTAACATAAGAGGCAGGCAACTAGAAAGACAGTGGTATTTAACAAGACAACTGTAACTGAGTGGGAGGGCAGGAAATAAATTCTGCTTGACTCAGAAGAGAGAGAGCTGTGGTCTCTTTTGAAGTTTTAATATGCTCTTAAAGCAGAATGCAAGTAAAACACAAGGTAAAGAAAACAAACCACAGTATTCAAAGTATAGAAAGGCAATAAAGTAATACAAAATACAAAAAATAAAAGCAAACTAACCTTTTCTTCACAGCAAAGTGTAGCAGAGTCTGGATGAGCCTTTCTAGTAAAGCTCGCATGCTCACAGATGACAGTAGCCCCATCCCTGGGGACTGATGAACATGCTCGCAGATGGCCATGACCTTATCCCTGGGGACTGATGTACATGCTCACAGATGACAGTAACCCCATCCCCGAGGACTGATGTACATGCTCACAGTTGGCCATGGCCTTATCCCTGGGGACTGATGTACATGCTCACAGATAACAGTAACCCCATCCCTGGGGACTGATGAACATGCTCGCAGATAGCCATGACCTCATCCCTGGGGACTGATGTACATGCTCACAGATGACAGTAACCCCATCCCTGGGGACTAATGTACATGCTCACAGATGGCCATGACCTCATCCCTGGGGACTGATGTACATGCTCACAGATAACAGTAATCCCATCCCTGGGAACTGATGTACATGCTCTGTCGCCCTGCTAGACAGGGGTCCAGGAAAGTAAATAATGTGGGAAGAAATAGCCAGGGAATTGTTATGGCTAGGCTTGTATAGGCCCTAGGGCTGATAGCCTAGTACCAACCTATGAACCTATGAACCTATGCTCACAGATGACAGTAACCCCATCCCTGTTGACTGATGAACATGTTCGCAGATAGCCATGACCTCATCCCCGGGGACTGATGTACATGCTCACAGATGACAGTAACCCCATCCTCGAGAACTGATGTACATGCTCACAGTTGGCCATGGCCTTATCCCTGGGGACTGATGTACATGCTCACAGATGACAGTAACTCCATCCCTGGGGACTGATGTACATGCTCACAGATGACAGTAACCCCATCCCTGGGAACTGATGAACATGCTCGCAGATGGCCATGACCTCATCCCTGGGGACTGATGTACATGCTCACAGATGACAGTAACCCCATCCCTGGTGACTGATGAACATGCTCGCAGATAGCCATGACCTCATCCCTGGGGACTGATGTACATACTCACAGATGACAGTAACCCCATCCCTGGTGACTGATGAACATGCTCACAGTTGGCCATCACCTCATCCCTGGGGACTGATGTACATGCTCACAGATGACAGTAACCCCATCCCTGGGGACTGATGTACATGCTCACAGATAGCTGTAACCCCATATCTGGTGACTGATATACATGTTCACAGATGACTGTAACCCCATCCCTGGTGACTGATGTACATGCTCACAGATGGCTGCAATCCCATACCTGGTGACTAATGTACATGTTCACAGATGGCCGCAACCCCCTCCCTGGTGTCTGATGTACATGCTCACAGATGGCCATAACTCCAACCCTTGTGACTGATGTTCATGCTCACAGAAGGTCATAACCCCATCCTTGGTAATTTATGCACATGCTCACAGATGTCAGAACCTGCAATGCTCTTCCCTGTGAATAAGGAGCTCACACATATACTGTGTGATGGCTACCTTGCTCATACAGTTTGAGGAAGTAAAGTCCTTGTCCCTGGCAAATTAGCTATATGTGGTATGCCACACTTTCAACCCTACATCAATGAGCGCCTTCCCTTATTCTCAGTGCTCTATTCCCCAGTGTTTCATTTTACACCCCCAAAGCACCCCATTATTAGCACCTTTTACCCACTGCACCCTCAACATCAGTGTTTCATCTCTTACCCTCTGTCTCATATTATCAGCATGTTCCCTCATTCTCAGGTCCTGATCCTCAATGTTTTATCTTCCTCCTCTTTCAGCCCCACATAGTCAGCACCTTCCCTTATTTTCAGCATCCTCATCCTCAACATTTCATTTCCCTCCCTCCTTCTCAGCCCCACACTGTCAGTACCTTCCGTCATTCTTAGGTCCTTCATTCTCACAGCTTCATCTCTCACCCTCTATCTCACATTATCAGCATGTTCCCTCATTCTCAGGCCCTGATCCTCACTGTTTTATCTCCCCTCTGTTTCAACCCCACATGGTCAGCACCTTCCCTTATTTTCAGTATCCTCATCCTCAACATTTCATTTCCCTCCCTCCCTCCCTCTCAGCCCCGCACTGTCAGTACCTTTGGTCATTCTCAGCTCCCTCATCCTCAGTTCTTCGTCTCCCACCCTCTGTCTCACAATATTAGCTTGTTCTCTGATCCTCAAAGGCCTCATCCTTAGTGCTCCAGCTCCCATCTACACTATTGAATTCCATCTTCAGTGCTCTCTTCAACTCACTGCTCCACTTTTAGTGCCCTCCTCTTCAGTGTTCCATCTCCCATACTTCATTCTATGTTCCATCTTCTGAGTCTCATCCACATTCTCAGTGCCCCATTTCCACATCCATAGAACTGCCTGCCATCTCCTAACTCCAGTCTTTGCCATCTTCAGCAAAACATCCATCCATTCCTCACTGCTCCATTATTATGTCACTAACATCAATGCTCAAGACCCCAATCTTCCATGCTTCTTCCTTCATGCCCCCATTCAGAGTATTCCATCCCTGGTGTCAGTGTCCAACTTCATAATTTCTAGGGCTCTACATTTTATGTTGCCACCATATTCAGAGCCTCACCCTTAGTACTCCTAACCATAATGCCCCACACTCAAACAATAAAACAAAGCAAGCTTACTAACATAGTTATTTTCTTAACTCGCAGTTTTACAAACACACACACACACACACACACACACACACACACACACACACACGCACACACACACACACACACACACACACACACACACACACACACACACACACACACACACACACACACACACACACACACACACACACACACACACACACACACACACATATGCACATACACTGTGAAACTGAAGTAACAGAATATATTGTGAGCTCAGTTTGTGCACCTGTAGTATCCCATACCTTGGAAACTGCATATGCCCATTTTATGAGAATGGGTTTATTGTCATTATGCTAAGGAAATTTCTGTTGAGGGCTGTGGCCCATTTGTTGCCCTTCATCTGGGACAATAGTTGACTGACAGGGGCAGTCATACAAGCATCCATCAGGAGTTATCCTGTTTTTATCCCTGACTCCACTGTGCTTGCTCAGTAACATACTTTACGGTTTGGTGTGTAATGGGCATCAGTGAAAATATGTGGCACTTATGTAAGTGATGTAACCCCATTAAAACTGAATTGCTTCCTCAGGAACCAGCTCTCCAATGTGATATATGGTCCCTACTGGTGACTCAGTGTATCCTAGGGATGCATCCCAAACCCTCCTAATGGATAGACATGAGAAAACAATGTTGTGCCGCTGCTCCATTCTGCCTGCCACCTGCAGCACATGCCTGAGCCACTACTGAACTTGGGTCACCTGGGTCACACTTATGGCTTCATGTCTGTACACCAGTCAAGTTGGAATAATATAAGACATTTTTGTGACTTTTTATATTACTATTTCTTACTATTATATACAAATGTATAATGTCCTATGCATTACTACTCTTATGTACCTAAAATGTCTTGCTACTTACAGAGAATGTGAAAATGTGCTAGCAGAATGTATTGTTTTTTTTTTTTTTTTAACTTTATGTGTACTGAGGTCTTTTTCCCCAGACCACCATTTAAAAGAGTCTTTCACCTATTGGGATGTTACTGGTAAACAAAACAAAATAATAATACATCTCAAAACCTGAAGTCCACTTCCCTGAAAGAAAACATGCCAAGAAAACAAAGCCAAATATGTAAGCTGACAGAAGCAGGAAATACTGAATGTGAAAAAACAACAAACAAATTGTTAACAAAGTAAAGATGAATTCCTTCTATTCGGTGACCTAACTGGAATACAATTATGTAATTTACAAAACTTCCATTAATTAATTCTAACTCTAAGGTTACTTAATCTTGGATACAAGAGAAATAATTTACTTTACATGATCGCAAAGGTATTCAGAGTAACTGGAAATGTTACTTTCTACCACCCATACATGCGGTCATTGTAGCCCAAAGTTTGTGCCTATTTGAATAAAGGGAAGAAATAATAATCTCAGAACTCTGAGATTGTACAATCCTAGAGTTACACAAATCAGTGTAGGCTTCACTAAAACCTACATTTAGTTACACACAGTGACATAAATTTCTGCAAAGTATTTCAGTAAAGTTAAGCAGAATAATTATTTATTCCTGTAGATCATGTTTACCATTTTGTTGTTTTGGACTACTGAGTTCTTAACTATATGCATTTTCAGTCACCTTATTTGACAAACAAATTAATGAGTAAAATTATATTTGAGGACTTAATACAATGCAGAACCTTTTTAGGTTTAATAACCTTACAGCAGTTTCAAATAGCATAAGAGATGCACTTCTTTTATAGGTGCATTTTATCCCCTACTAATGCCCAACCAGCTCTTCTACAATCAGTCAACCTATTCATTCCTACTGTGATGAAACTTATCATGAGAAGATATCATCCAGGCAGCCGTCAATGTTCATAATTATTTCTTGGCCTTAGGTCCTTCGTCTAGCAGCTGATACATATGCTAATAGACATAATGGCCTACTACGCCTTCTCCTGCGGGCCTGTACATTTCTATACACACCCTCTGGAAGGCTATCAGACAAACACAGCTTGGAAATGCCAAGCACATAGCCCCAGTCAATAAAATGCATGCCACATACCACCCTGTCTCAAAACTAGATGCTAGCATTATGGTGGGAAGGGGCATCTCCTTCTACCCAGGATAAGTTAGTCGGCATGAGCTCAGGTCACCCAGGTCACAGTTAGGGTTATATCCCTCTGCTAGATGGAGTCAGGCTGACAACGGCTATATGTTTCTGGATATCAGATAATGTTTCATGTGTATTTTAATACTTTAAATAGCAAAGATTGTGGGAGAAAGGACTATTTAAGATTCATAACACAGAAAAAAAATGCTGGAGAAGGAGTAACAAACTAGATGATCATAAGGGAATCTACAAGATTTCAGGGCCTTTGGCTGAATGGTGAGGATTCTGAAATATGGAACTAGGAATGTTGTCAGTAACAAATGTAAATATTCTCCTGCCTGTTTGCCATTATTTGAGCTGGGTTACACTCAAATGAGCATGCTTTCAGCTGTATCCTAGTTAAAAAAATAATGCAAGAACAAATATAATTTATTTTTTAAATCCAAATTACAGAGTAGGTGCAGCACCCAAGAAAAGTTACAATTCAAAAGATATCACTCCTGTATCCACTCAGAAGTGCTGCATCCTGGGGACCACAAGTACCTATCCTAAACCCATCAATAGCAAGTAGTGTAAACACTGGAGACCACACCAGATCCAAACAAGGATGGACTTTTATGACAATGGGGAGACAGATGCATTGTGCTCTACGGTTCAGAAATAATCTCAAGGTAGCTAGAAATTATGTAGGTAAAAGATCTAACAGCTGCTGGTAAAGAGTTACAGAATTTGGGATCTTGTACAAGGAAAGCCTTGTTGTCACTAAGAAAAAGAGTGACAGGGATAGATAGGATGAATGAACAAGAAGAGAGAAATTAAGTGCCTTGTTTCAAGTATATGAATGAAAGAATATGGGGGGGAGCAGTGTCCTAGAAACATGACTCATTACAGAGAACAATGAAAGAGAATGCAGAATACTTCATAGATTAGCCTACCAGGTTTGTCAAAAGTACAGCAGAGATATCTACGCATGTGTGAGAAGGTAATAAACATAACTCATATATATTTATTGTGTCAGCTGATCACTGAAGGAGTCTTCCTCAAGAGGTGCATAATGAGATTTCCTCAGCTAAACCTCTGAGGTCATGTGAGCAATGGTGATGATTACCACAAAAATCTTCTTCCAAGAGAAAAACTACAAAATCGCAGCTGAATTCACACCATAAGAAGGAAAAGGTTCCTTTGCAGAAGATCAGAGATGTTTGAATCCTTTTCATCATTCACATCTAGAGAACAAATCATGCTGTGTTCCACGATGCCTTCTTGAGGAAGGTCTTACCTCCAGGTTTTCATAAAACTCCAAGACCAGACTGGGTTTATACAAGGACATTCATACTAGTCATGCTGCGTGGTACTGTCAAGTGCTTACAACTTGCAAGATGTGGCTGCATTAACACCACAGGAGTCTAAAAATGTGTTAAAATTACCTTTATTAAATAATTTAAAAGTAACTGGTGCTTTAGCAAATAAGTCGTTCATTAATACAAATGTACATGCTCAGAAAAAAGTTCCAAAATATAATCTATATATGATTCCTACCAAACAGGTAAAAAAAAAACTCACAAAAATAATTACCCAACATAAAATGTAAGACAATTTACAAATAGTTATAACCAGCCTATCCTAGCCATAAGCATAATGGTTAAGGTGTTTCCCTCACAGATGTGAGGTGCAGGGTTTGATTCTCACCTTACAGGGAAACTGGCTAGTCTTAAAATGGTCCAAAAGGGCAGCTAGCTTAGTATTTACCTATAAGCCTAAGACAAATACTACCAGCTACTATCCATTAAAACAAGTACATAATATTTTCATTATTATCAAAAACATTAGGTTGCAAGATGTAAAAAGTACAACTTCATCAATCTTTCGTTCCTAAAATATGCTGTGTGCTAGCATAATACAGTTCTAAATTAGGAGTCGTATATATTATAGAATATTTTAAAGCACTGGGATCATAAGAATGAACTCAGGTAAAATGTTGTGCAACAGCTCTATTAATCAAAACAAGGGGGGGGGTGTCTCTGACATGTTCCTGAGTTCTAATTCTAATTCTATGAGTAGTCTGTGTAATATAAAACTTAAAATTGGGGCATCACAAACCATGAACAATCCACCGTCTGATAACAACTTTTAAACTATATCCTGCAAAACAATCAACAAGTCCATTTATCTCAGTGTAACAAAATGCACTGAAAGGACAGACACAGCATCCTTTACCCAAAACTTCACTGTTCTGCTTGATTACTTGGGTGAGGAACATACCTAAACAGACCACAATAACAATAATAATGATAATGATGATGATGATAATAATAATAATAATAATAATAATAATAATAATAATAACAACAATAATAATAATAATAACAACAATATTCAAGATCTGAAATTCGCCCGGTCCATTAATAAACTGGAAGTTATTGGGGAGCCCAAAGCAGAACATCACAAATATCAACCACTTAAGATTGTCTAAATAGTCTTGGAAATTTCTTCAATAATAAGGACATTTGTACAAATCTGGTAACAAAGTATAGGGTCTCAAGATATTTGTTAAAAAAATGTGATGGAACCAACACCCCCCCCTCCCCCGAGGCACTACTGCTATTTTGAGAATTATAAAGGGAATACCTTAGGTTCCAAGGTCGTGACCTCTCACTGAAAGGCAGCACATGATATTTAGAACTACCTATTTGAATTCTTCATCATCTGTACAAATTATCAGCACTAAAGAATCCACCACAGTCTAATAGCTTTAAAAGGTGATGGGGTTGTGCATTGGTAGCTAACAGAAAACTGTCAAATGATGTTGGTTTCCCATGTAATTTTTGTGAGTATTTAGTCTTGTTTAACATAGATAAAGATTCAAATATTCAGTTCAATACTGTTGTAATTTACATGTAAAATGAACATTTCAAATCAGGATATGCTCTAGCCATAGACAGTTTTTTACACAAGCACATATGTTCATGGGCTGCAGGGTACTGCAGCAGTGCCCATCAAATGCTGTAAGGTGTGGTTAGGACATAAGTACAACAGTCCCCTATGACTGTTTGAATGATGATCTCCCACCTTAGCACACAAAGTGAGTGGTGGGCCTGTTAGTGTATGGCAAGGTAATAAATAGGTGGGGGGATTGATGCTTTGCAAACATTAAGAAAGAACACATAAGAAAGGCAAAAGTGATTTCAACTTTAATAACATTTTTAAAAGTAATAGTGACACTGAAACTGCACAGGCTCAAACTGTATATCAACGACTAGCATTTATTCCACACTGTAGAATTTAAGCAGACTATCCTGTCACTGTATTGTACACATTCATAAGGAATGCCTCTTCCATATCCATTTAAGAGATATAGCTACAATTATCTTACTGTCTGGACAAGACAGAGATAAAATACCTGATGAGCAGGTAAAAAAAGAAATGAGAACATATAGTCACAAGATGCAAGTCTAAACAGGATTAACTGAGATCATAAAAGCCCTGACACCTTTGTAGTTTCAGCCTGAAGCAGGCAATCATCCTCCAAGCAAACATCTACCAGCCACAATACAGAAATCTGATTTAATGTGTAACCACAATAATGAAACAAAAACTGCCTGTTGTCTCACGTGTAGCGTGTTTTAAAATAAGTGTGTCATGTCCAGGACAGCTTCATTTCTGATAGCAGAATAAAGAAAATGCACAGCCCATACAATATCTATTCTCTTATCAACATATTACTATCCGCTTACTGCAGAATATGTCTATATTTTCTCATTTTTATGTAAAATGCCAAATAAATTTTATAGATCATGTTTAACTACAATTAGACATCAACGACAAGGAACCAGTAAGATTTCCATGAATAAGGGCACTCAGTAATAAAGGAGTGTGCTGTCAGATTCTCCCATTACCTGAAGTAGGCTCAGAGCATGTGCAATTAAGGTATGTACAATGTGCCGTATTTTAAATTTTAGGAAGTTTGTCTTTGAATAAATTGAATCTTATAAGGTCAGTGTAAGGGAAATTAGAAGCCATAAGCTATACAGCAGTCAGGGCATTTAAAATTACCAGTGGATGCTCATTAATGGAAACTATAAACATTACTTAATGATTCCAGTGTTTTCCTATGTTTAACAAAGACAGTAATGATCACAAACGTAATATGTACTTACATACTAGGTTTAGGTGAACTAATCTCTAGTGTAAAGATAATAATTGTCTCTGATTTTTTTCTGTCATATATATCATTACCAATATATCCATGCCTAGTATAAGAATGCAAAAGTTTTAACCTATTTATCCATTTTAATTGTCTACCTTTTTAAAGTATAACACACATACAAGAAAAGTTTAATCAATTAAATTTACTGCCGATCATTTTCTAGAGGACACATACATGTGTCTCTACAATTGATTGTTTTTGACTACTGATTCCCGTCTAAAAAAAATACATGTTAACAATGGCTGGACATATTCTCATAAAAATTTCATGGAGTTATTCTGCTTTTTCCATATAAAATGCCATAAGATTGGACTATTAGCTTCAAGGGCAAAGAAACAGATGCATCTTCAATTGTAATAAAAACAATACATAAAATTATTTTATGACACATAAAATTTAAAAAAAATGTGAAATGTCACTTTTATATAGAAATATGTGCATTTTAGACCAGGTATTATAACAACATTGTACATTTCTACTTTTTGTTCATTTTTATATTTGTTTATCTGAAAATAAGTCACAGTTACACTTCTGTTTAAGCTCATTTTTTGGAGATGTTACACTCTGTTAGTATCCAATAGCCATTCTGACCTTAATTAGATTCTTGCTGCAACTATCAATATGACTGTAATATTTTCAGATTTTCTTATGAAAGTTTCAGGGCAAATCACTTGAATACTTGAATACGTAGCCTTACACTACATAAAGAGTGAAAAAAGGCACTAAAGAAATTAAAATGACAGTGTTCTGAATGTGTGGATGTCAGTCACAATTATGCTTTATGTTGTTACATTTGAAATGACAGGAAACGCATGTGTTTTGAGAAATAAGTAGTATATTTACTTATGATATTACACCAAGACATGATTCTGAAACAAAATAAACGTGTTTTACAAAAATGTGTCTTATTTGCATGTTTGCTATCAACTGAGTGGTAAAAAGCGGCAGCAATCCGATGACTTTATATGCCTACTATCGTCACATGTTTAACTAATACTTGCTTCAGCCTGGCACAGAGTAGGATTGACATTTTTTTGTTAGAGATTAGAATGACCTGAAAGTCATACAGCCAAAGCTCAAGCAGTGTCAGCTCCAGCTCTGTGACATACAGAAGTGCTTTAAGTATGCAGCTCTCCAAGAAGGATCACAACATTGTGAAGAAAGTGAGATGGCACACAGAAAAGTAAAGGGCCAGCAAAAGAACCATGAGAAATGCCCTTGCTAGCTGTGAAACTAAATGGGTACTGTTTGTTCCATTTGAACCTGTATTTTATACTGGTTAATTGTTGTTGAAATGTTCTATGCATTCTGAAACTGTGAAAAGGGCAGGGTACTAGGTTGGTGATATGGCTGATACATATGCATTTAATGAACTCATTTAATTAATGTATTATGTATGCAGCTATATACATATGTATGGTTTTATGCACTGATGTAGTTACATACATACTTACTTTGTTACAAGGCTGAAATCCCATTTTCAATGTATGCCTGGGGAAAAAAAAGTACAGTTTTGTACCTACCATAAATGTAGATGTCCGATAGGTAAGCATCTGCAGTCATAACATATGGGTTGTCCTGCCTCAGGCAGCTCTTCGGTCGGCCGGATTCCAAAGTCTGGGTCTGGCCTCGGCTGATGTCGCACTTTCCCCGACGTCAGAGCGTCTGGGGTATAAAAGCATCAGCCGACGCCATTTTCCTCAGTTTTTCTTGCCCCAGATGCCAGGTGCCCTCTAGGAAGGCTAAATTTGGATAAATGCTGAAAAGTTCCAAACATTTGCAAATTATATACATGAATAAACAAACAAATACACCATAATAGATTCCCCCAGCTAGCTAAAAGAGGGGTAAGCACCCTAGGAATACCACAGAGGGGAAGGAGGTAGGGTAATCCTGACTGCAGATGCATACCTATCGGACATCTACATTTATGGTAGGTACAAAACTGTACTATGTCCTTCAAGGATGCATCTGCAGTCATAACATATGGGTAGAATACCATAGCCAATCTGGGGGTGGAGGTACTAAGAAAAGGATGGTGTAGTTAAGATCCCCTGCAGGACTGCAGTTGCAAACCCTGCTCTGGATCTAGAGTATAAAGGTAGATTGTAATGCTTGGCAAATGTATGCACGGAGGTCCAAGTAGCAGCTTCTAAAATATCCTTGGTAGCCACCCCCCATAGGAAGGCTGTAGTGGTGGCCGTGGCCCTTGTGGAGTGAGGCCTGATATTTTCAGGAACTGTCTTTCCATGAAAGGAGTAGCAAAATCGAATGCAATTTCCTATCCATTTTGAAATTGTCTGTTTGGAAATTGCTCTTCCTTGCACCCCAGTTGCATATGCTACAAAAAGTTGGTCAGTTTTTCTGCTAGTTTTTGTTCTGTCCAAGTAGTAGTGTAGTTGTCTGTGTATATCCAGGGTGTGCAAACGTTTTTCCCCTTTATTCTGTGGATTAGGGAAGAACGTAGGCAAGTGAATAGCTTGGTTCAAGGATACCCTAGATACCACCTTTGGCATAAAAGTAGGATTGGTTCTTAGTGACACTCTGTCCTGGTGGAAAATAAGAAAAGGCTGCACTGCCATTAATGCTTGTAACTCAGATACTCTTCTTGCTGAAGTGATTGCCAGAAGGAAAGCAGTTTTCCAAGATAGAAACTGTAGATCCGCTGATGCTGCTGGTTCAAAAGGAGGTAGTGTCAGTTTTTCCAGCACAAAGTTGAGATCCCAGGCAGGTAGAGGGGGTCTTATTGGAGGTTTAACATTTTTGATCCCTCTCAGAAATTGTCTGAGGAGAGGGTGTGAGAAGATAGGTGGATCCACATTGTATTCTGCTGAAATTGCTGAAGCATGAATCTTAATGGAAGAATAGGACAGGCCATTGTGGAACAATTCTGCTAAATATTCTAGGATATGTGCTAGGTTTGCCACTGTGACATCTGTGCCCTTTCATGTGCTCCAAATGAAAAATCTCTTCCATTTAGCCGAGTATGTCTTCCTTGTGGAAGGCCTGCGAGCCTCCAGGATAATGTCCTTCACCCTCTGAGATAAAACAGTTTGATTGGGATTTAAGGAATTTTCCAGGCAGTTAGCTGCAATGTTTTCAAGTTGGGATGCAGGGTCTTGAAATTGTTCTGCGTTAAAAGAAGAGGCCATAGGGGGAGAGGCCATGATTTTGCCTGAGACATGCTTCTCAATAGTGGATACCAGTGTTGTCTTGGCCAGTCCGGAGCTATTAGTATCACTTTTGGCTGTTCCTCCCTGATTTTCAGCAGAACCTTGTGCATCAATGGGAGAGGTGGGAAGGCATATACTGTTAGGGCTTTCCAGCTGAAAGAGAGAGAGAGAGTCCACCCTCCAAGCTTGTGGGTGGTATGTCCTTGAGCAGAATGTCTTCAGTTGATGGTTGAGTGGGGAGGCGAACAGATCTATCTCCGGCATTCCCCATGTCTTTGTTATGAGTTTGAAGATGTCTGGGTGCAGCATCCATTCGTGTGCATCCATAGTAGTTCTGCTTAGGCTGTCCGCCAGTGCATTTTCTTTCCCTGGCACGAATTGGGCCTGTAGTTGGATATTGAGGTTCAGGCATAGATCCCACAGATTCATAGCCATCCGGCATAGCGGATAAGAATGTGTGCCTCCCTGTTTGTTTATGTACCACATGACCGTGGTGTTGTCTGTCCTTATTAACAGATGTCCTTGTTGGAGGAAGGGTTTGAATGCCTCGATTGCATGCCTCACTGCCAGCATTTCCTTTTGGTTTATGTGCATGCTTAGCTGCCCTTGAGGCCATAGGCCTTGGATGCATTTGTCCTCCATGTGTGCTCCCCATCCTCGGTCCGAGGTGTCTGTGGTGATGGTCTGCCTTGTTTTTGGTTTGATGAAAGGCAACCCTCTGTTGGACTGGCAGGCCTGAGCCCACCACAGGAATTCCTTTTGCAGGCATGGCATGATTGGTATCATGGTTTCTAAACTGTGACTGTGTTGAGACCATACACTCCTTAGGTACCATTGTAATTTCCTCATATGCAGTCTGGCCTGTGGGATTAGAATTATGCAGGATGCCATGTAACCCAGGGCCTGCAGGATTTTCCTTGCAGTAAGCTGAGTTTTTCTTGTCAAAATCATGAAGTAATCTGGAAGTTGTTTTTGCTTTTCTTCTGTGAGAAAGGCCATTTGGGTGTTTGTGTCCAGATCTGCACCCAAAAAGGTGATCCTTTGGGATGGTACTAGTCTTGACTTTTGGATGTTGACTGTGTATCCCAAGGCCTGTAACAGGTGTATGGCATAGGCCAAGTCCTTTAACAATTTCTTCTTGTCCACTTGTATTAGGCAGTCGTCCAGGTATGGATAAATTTGAATTCCCTGTAGTCTGCAATGTGCAACTACTGATGCCAGGCATTTCGTGAATACTCTGGGCGCAGTAGATAAGCCAAAGGGCAATGCTGAGAATTGATAATGCTCTGATCCTGCAAGAAATCTGAGGTGTCTTCTGCAACTTGGTCGGATAGGGACGTGCAGGTATGCCTCCTTGAGATCTAGAGTCACCAGCCAAGACTCCTTGCCCAGCATGGGAAGAAGTTGCTGTAGGGTCAGCATTTTGAATTTTGGCACAATGAGATAAGTGTTGAGTGCGGACAGGTCTAGAATAGGCCTCCATTGATTTTCTTTTCTTGGTACAAGGAATAGTCTGGAGTAAAATCCTTGGCCTTGTTCTGAACATGGTACCTTTTCTATAGCTTTCATCTGAAGTAAATTGCTGATTTGTTTTAAAACCTCTGTCTTCTGATTTGGTGGAAGGTTTGGCATTCTGCTTCTTTTTGGCAAAGTGTGGAAGTGAAACTTGTATCCTTTGTCTATTATTTGCAATGCCCATGTATCCTTTGTAATATAATGCCAGTTTTTTGAGAATAAAGCCAGCTTTCCGCCCAAGGGTGCTTCGAGTTGATCCCTGGTAGGCGGAATCAGAGTCAAGTCATTGAGTCTGTCCTGTAGTAGTGGTTGTTGTTGTAGCTGTTGTACTACTCCTCTGGTTGGCAGGCTGCCACTGGCGGCCTCTGTAGGAGCCCTTTGATTGACCTCTGCCTGAAATCTCTGGATCTGACCGACCGGCACTTGCGAACAGCTTCTGCTTCGGGCACCGCGCGGCAAGAAAGACTGAGGAAAATGGTGTCGGCTGATGCTTTTATACCCCAGACGCTCTGACGTCGGGGAAAGTGCGACATCAGCCAAGGCCAGACCCAGACTTTGGAATCTGGCCGACCGAAGGGCTGCCTGAGGCAGGACAACCCATATGTTATGACTGCAGATGCATCCTTGAAGGACATCGCTCCACTGTTACAAGAAGCCTTCATTACATAAAATTACAGATAGCGTTAGCTTTGTTACTCAGCTGACAAAATATGTAATAGACAATACAAGCAATTTTTGAAACTGCATAACAGCTTCCAAAATGTTGATCTCATTCCCTTAGGTACAGCACCCATCCCCTCTTCACCAGACAGTGTATAGTTCAGACAGTATACTGATCATTACTGAAAAGAAATCTTGAAATGGCAGACTTGAACGAGAAAAACAAATCAGCAAACCAAAACCAGGCATTCTGAAGAAATTCATTTAATAAAATGCATAAATTAATAAAGTAAAATACTAAATGTGTCAGCTTTCATTTTAATTCTACAATGTTTTATTGCATAAAATAAGGAAGTGTACAACCTGGTGTACATGGCATATGTCTAGCTACATTTATAACAGACAATGACAAATTTGGCTAATTTACAGATTAGTGCCAATTCACTGCAAACAGTAATACATCACAGGCAACAAACGTACACCATACATTATCCATCTGTACATACTACTGATAGTTTATACTCACTGTCTCAAATTAAATATTCCCTTACACACCATGACACTCCATAAACAGCATGCATAACTGAATAATATATCTTATGCACAACATGAAGCATCAGCATCAGGAGTAGACTTTTAGAGAGAAGACGTAACACGTCTTTTTGTTTTGTTTGTTTGTCTTTCGGCTTTTTCCCAGTAAGGGGTCGCCACAGCGGAACTCCAGTCCGGTAATGACTGGCAGTAGATTTTTACGAAATACTGAGGTGCCAGCTCGACGCCCAACCTTCAATGAAGGCACGCCCATTTTCATACGCATGTCTTTCGAACGCTACCCAACCACAGGGAGGACATGCAGACTCCACACAGAAGGCACTCCCAAGCCAAGCTGAGAATCGAACGGGAGAACCTCTTGCTGTGAGGTAACAATGCTACTGCCGTACCACCGTGGCACTTCGACTTTTTCTTTTTAGGCAGGCCATGGTCGCCACAGCGTCCGTAATGACTGGCAGGCAGTAGATTTTTAGATAGAGGTGCCAGCTTCGCAGCAACTTCAAATGAAGGCACACCCATTTCATCATTCATCTTTTTGAGCGCCCCCCAACCACAGGGAGGACATGCAGACTCCACACAGAAGGCACTCCCAAGCCAAGCTGAGAATCGAACGGGAGAACCTCTTGCTGTGAGGTAACAATGCTACTGCCGTACCACTGTGGCACTTCGAAAGAAGATGTAACACATAATTGAATAATATTACCCCACAGCACAATCTGCAGGTGCACTTATATAGTCACAACACTAAGACTAACACAAAAAATGAAGATCAGAGACTACTTACAAGCAAGGTATGAGTGTGTTAACTAAACAACTAATGCACCTCTAGTGAATTGGTTTTGTTTGTTTTGCCCTTTTCTCTGTTGACCATTAAATCTTAACCACTCCAGTGCTATGCTTAATTGGACTGTTTGTTCTTCCATGCTGAGAGCCCACTTGATCTATTCATTCCTATAGGGGGAGTTGATCACGAGTGATGCATCATCTGTGAGGGAACCATAGTTTTCTCTTCATAGCCCTAGCTACCCACATATGCCCAGTATATGTTTTTCTTTTCAAGCAGGGCATGTAATGGGCATAGTGTGAGACTGTCACTCACTTCCATTAATAAAGTAAGACCCACAGGCAACCCTCACCTCCTGAAACAAGCATGTCATGCATGTCTCTCCTATTTCCTCTGGGGAAATCAATGCACATTGTTTGCCCCAGACATGTACTTATTCCTCCCCTCCTTGACAGGTGAGTAAGCTTAGCCCCTTCACTCTTCTCTCTCCCCAGCCACCTCTGCAGGTGCCTGACTGTTAATCACAATCAGACTGCCTTGTTCATAGTCAAGGCTTAATGTATCTAAGATAACAGGACTGCTCTAATGAAAAATTTAAAGGAACACGGCTAGAGTGTATTTAAATTGAGCTAAGTGGTAGGATGAACTTGAAGTGTCAAATGTTTATCAAGTGCTAACTAGAAGGTTTATCATGCAATGCAGTTTCTGCGTAAGGAGTATATGACCACCTAAGTGACATGTATGCAGTTATAGCAAATGTTTGGTCTGTAATAATGATTATGAAGTCAGTTCTGAAAAGCCTTTAGCCTTTAACCATTATATTGCAAAAAAATGGAATCTCCAAATGCTTTGAAATTTGGTATGGAATGGTGTTTCTTATGTAAGAAGAGCTTCTTAACTTTGTATTCCACTTTAGCAATGCTGTCAGCATTGGAGGCAATCCTGGGTCACAGATCTGCACACTCCTTGCCAGCTGGACCTGTGATAGCCAAACCTTTCATTCCACCTTTATTATTTACAATTACACCTGTACTGTCTTCATATTAAAGTCTTTCCTCCGATGCAATTTTTGTTGGTTAACAGCTGCTTCAATTTGCACAGTATTTGGATTCTGCATTAAAGCTTTAAAACTGGTTAGCTACTTCAGGATTTGAGGATTTTATGTCTATAGTTTATGGTTTCTTGGACAACTATTTTGTGTCGAGTGCTATTGTTTTTGGAAGTTTATGTTAAATGAATACTGCCAAAGATGGATTTCTTTGGAGTTTTAAAGCTGTAATATGATATTGCTCAAAGGTAAATACTAGGCAATCAGTCTGCAGACTATTACTTGCCTAGCCAATAACCAAAGGTGAAAATCAAACCCTGTACCTTATGTTTGTGAAGTAAAAGATTTAGCCATTATGCCAATTCCCAATGTCAAAGTAATCCTGTCACTCCTTTACATACTGCCATGACTCTGATTCAAACTGAGGTTGCTCTGGCCAAAAGACAGAGTAATAAAATAACCACTATATGAGTGCAGCAATCTATCTGGAGATTTCTGCTATACTTATATGGCTGGCTGTTGTTACTTGTTGCTTTATGTAACCATGTTTCCAAGTGAATTTTTTATTGCAAATTGATTTCATTATATCAATTACTTTTTAAGTATTACTGCAGTTATTATTATTATTCATTGCTTCAGTTTGTTTTTTAAGTACTTAGGAAATTTAGCACTGGAATGCGCTCGAACTTGGTATGTAAATCAAAAGTAATGTGTGCACAAAATAAAGTCACATTTTTACAGTTATCTAGCTGTGCACATCTGAACATATTAAGCAAGGCTGCATTGGCATGTTACTGATGCTGTGTTCATAAGTACAGTGTTATCAGTTATTTGTTTTTGCAACAATATTTCAGAGAACATACCATATATTTATCTCAGTTTTTTCATGCATTTCAGATCTGAAAAGCGCTTCTTGGTCTTTACTGACACATGGCTCCTTGACTACATACATGTTTTGGACACCCAGTACAGCAGGAGCATGTGATGACTGCTTGGTTTGTTTATGACATAGTAATGTCAGCCCCTGTGTTTTACTGGGCCAGGCATCACCAACATGTGTCTTCTTAACTTAGGAATTCCTGTTTTATGGATGAGTATATAGAAGCACATTGTACCCTCTTTGCACAAACAGTTTCAAGTCAGGTGTGAGACTTAATTGTTAGGACAGTAAATACAATGATCCAGAAGAATAAACTGGAAAGAACCAATGCCAGTTTACGTCTGGTGATGGCAGTCAGGAAGAGACTGATTGTGTAGATACTCATTAGTTTGACTACATTTTTATTGCTCTTGCTATATGCTCCCCAGAGAGAGACAACTATGCTAAGGTATTTCATAGAATGAACTGCTCAGCTGAGAAAGCATTGAGTGAAGAGACAGTTGGTTTGAGTGATTTGGACAGCCTACGCTAGTGGTTAGAAAAGACAATATTTCTGTTCTTAAATC